>NW_015971304.1:0-210281 GCF_000769745.1 Penicillium expansum | reverse complement strand
AATAATACATCCGTCATCCATCCCCTGAGGGCCAGGCCCTCACAATACATAGAAAAGTCCATTTCACAAATCAAGCCTTCCACCTTCTTCTGCAGTTTATCTATAAAACTGAGATGAGCAGCAAAATATCTACAAAACAAAGACATTTAAAAGACAACCAAAAAGTCAACCAAAAAGACTAACTAAAAAGATATCTCAAGGCCGCAAACGCGGCCGACCATTCTTATAGTCATATAAAGAGATGTACATAGTACCTTATGTATCTATACCTACCTATGATGTGATTCATTCGTCATCAATCTCCCCGCTCCGGTAAAAAACTTAGAATTAGGTAGGTTTTATACTTCTCGATGCAACAAAATATTGTCTGTATAGAAAAATGTTCCAAAAGATCCTTCGTCATATGCTGGCCCCTGGGGTTAATATCTCACGCCTCCCGAATCGCCGCTCTTTCTCATGTGTGTCGATGCACTCAGCTTTTCCAGCAAGCTTGTATCGATTTCAGATACACCGCTTCTCGAGACTTTATGACAGAGCTTTTAAACAAGATAATTGGGAAGCTGAGGATGGAATAGAAGTTACCCCGGATGGCTTAGTGCACTCAAATATAACTGCTGGTTGTATGCGGACACGGCTCTATATTATTTGCCTGCTAACCTAATCACCTTGGCAGTTTCTAATGGTGCAATATTTATGCCAAATACGCGCTATATGCAGGAGGTCACACGGATGTCGAATGACTTTTACTTGGAGGACGTAGAAAGTGGCAAGCCCGCCGCCGAAGCTCATTATTTGTACATACCTAAAGGTGATTAGATGCTTTTGTTGAAAGATGCAAAACTGACCTTTCTATCTCATTAGGTACCGCTATTCCAAATTCGTTGGTTCTTTTCCGTGAGCATACTTCTCGCTTCTCCCTACAACCTGCGCATCCCATGCCACTTGACAGTATGCTCAAGATAGTCCTTAAGAGGAGAAGAAGTGCTGACATGTAGTAAAGGCCTCAACAACACCCTAAGTCGGTTTTATCTCGAATTTGGGCGCACTTTCAATCCAGATGCTTGGCTTGATAGGAACCCCTACCATGATGCATTTTCTGATGACGAGGAAGAGTGGATGAACTACTGATATGCGTAGAGTGTATGTCGTTATTGGATAGCAAGTGTAAACAAGAATATGAAAATCGATCATGTCCTTCCGATGTCTATACATGCTGTAGTCCTGAGTGTGTAGTTGCAACTTCAACATATAAAAGACGATAAGACGTTCATAGGGCGTTTTATTAAGTGGGGAACGATAAGCCGATTGAGACAGGTCATCTGAATCATCCGAATAGCGCGTCTGAAACATTGGAGAAATTTCGACCCCTCGGGCTCCCAAAGAGGTTTAAGTCGATAATAGGATTGTACTTGAGAATTTCCATATGTGGAAAATATTCATAACTATAGTATTATATTATTAATAATGGAAGTACGGAGTATGTATATGGTACTTCACTCCACCACCAAAATTTGGTGGTGGCCAATGTCACCCTCTACCCGGAGTCCGTCCACCGCCGGTTTTGGAACATCTTTGCCATTTTCTCTCTTGTCTAAATTCTTCCCCCGCCCCAAGATTCAGATCTTCAACACACCCTTGGATATCTTTTGATCCTTGCTTTGCAGAATAGAGTAGTTCCCCCCTACTCTTTTGCCTCAACGGCCCTCGATCCCGGAAACCTCATCCCATCGTCACAGTTCATCTTGACTTTGCGATGCCAGGCTTGTCCGACTATCTAGTAAAATATTCTTGCTAAAGGGGTGGTATACAATAATCAAATCCCGGTCGCATCACTCATTCATTACCGTCGCCAGCTGAAGAGCTGTGTGATCAAGTCGTGCGAGGTCCGAAAGCTTCAGTTTTCTGCGAGCTTTGCGGTCAACCATGCTGCCGCAATGTCAAGGCCCCGTCTGGGCCATTGATGACCTGTCTCGTTGCTTCCAGCGCAAGTGGGTCTACACCAATGGCAACCCCGACCGTTGAAATTTTATGCTGATCGCGAATTACTTTTTAATAGCATTCTTCAGGTCGTACTTCCCCTCACAGTTTGTGGCGCTTCACTGCTGCTGATCCTAATCCGCCTCGCTCATCGATATGTCCTTACCCAAAAAGCTGTCGCTTATAAAGTCCTCCCGAACAATGACTCTGAAGAGGAGGTCCCCAGTGCGACCCAGGAAAACGAGTCCGATACGATACTGTCCCAAGCTGTACAACACGAACAATCTCAGGTTGAGGTCAATCGCCCGCGTGGAGAGGTCACTGTTGTATTACTCGAAATCGCAGCTTTAATTGGACAAGTTGCGCTCTACATCGTCATTTTGTCGACTCATGCCTGGGGCCGACATGGAAGCCTCCCCGCCGTGGCTGGGCTTGTATCTTGGGGGTATATCCTTTTCTTGGTGCTAGTCCGGTTCCTCCTATCGACCATGGATCTTTCCTCCGCGCCGAGACTATGGAGCCATACGGCAATTCTATACAGTTTCCAGTGGTTGTTCAACATCATGGTCTTCCGATCCGCCATCATTCACCCCTTGTCCCATAACGCCCTGATTCTCAGCAGCGTTCAGTTCACTCTGAGTACGGTGCTGCTGCTTATTGCACTCACCACTCGTCGAGGCAATAAGCCAGTTCTGATTGAGCGGGAAGATGGATTGGAGCCTCCGACGCATCCCACGGCCAGTTTGTTGTCTCTTGCGACATTTTCCTGGCTCGACCCATTGGTCATGAAGGGCTACCGCCAACCCCTGGAGCTTGCGGATGTTTGGAACCTGACTCCGTCTCAGAAGGCTGCGAACGTGCTTACAAACTTCCGAAAGAGACAAATGAAAGGCTCTTTGGCATGGAAGCTGATACGGTTCTTCATGGGCACACTTCTAAAGCAGGGTGCCTGGACGATTTTCGCCAATCTATTTGTTTTCATGCCTAGTCTACTCCTCAAGGCTATTCTCGAGTACGTCGAAGATCCTCGATCGACCACACCCAGTGCAGCTTGGCTGTTTGCCATTCTGCTTTTCTGTTGCGCCGCGGTCCAGGGTGTGGCAGATGGACAAGCCTTATTCATTGGTCGTAAGATGGGTGTGCAAGTCCGTGCGATTATCATTGGTGAAATCTATGCCAAAGCTCTTCGCCGCAAGGCAGGCGCTTCGCTGGAGGCTGCCAAGAAAGAAGATCCAATCTTGCCCCAGGATAAGAAAAAGAAATTCTTTTCCTTTGGTCGCAAGAAGAAGGCCGTGAATGGAAATGATGCCGAGGCTGGCAAAAAGCCAGACACAGAACCGGAGGAACCCTCACAGGCTAATGTTGGCACAATTATCAACTTGATGGCGATTGATTCGTTCAAGGTAAGCGAGGTTGGCGCCTATCTCCACTTCTTGTGGGCTAGTGTGCCTGTGCAGATCATAATGGCGATTACTCTGCTTTACCACATCATGGGTTTCAGCTCATTTGCTGGTATTGCCCTGATGGCCCTGATGTTGCCTATCAACCTTTTCATCGCCCGCCAGTTCAACAAGGTCCAGAACCAGATTTTGAAGGGCACAGATGCTCGTATTCACGCCACCAACGAAGTCCTCCAAAACATCCGCATCATCAAATACTTTGCTTGGGAGCAACGATTCCAAGACATTGTCGGAGAGAAGCGCAAGGCCGAACTAAAAGCCCTGCGCAGGCGATACATCCTCTGGTCCTCTGCCGCAACTATCTGGTACGGCACACCTATCCTCATCACGTTCATGTCCTTCTTCTTGTACACCGTGGTTGAGAAGAAACAATTGACCCCTTCGATCGCTTTCCCTGCCTTGTCCATGTTCTCTTTGCTTCGCGTGCCCTTGGACCAGCTCGCGGATATGGTGGCCCACGTTCAGGAATGTAAAGTTTCCCTAGACCGTGTGGACAAGTACCTGAACGAGGAGGAAACGGGCAAATACGATCAACTCCGTGATAGTACCGCCGCAGGAACACCTGCCAAAATTGGCCTTGAAAAGGCAACGCTATCCTGGAACAGCTCCGCTGCTGAGTCTGAAGATACCGAATCCGATGCAGACTTGGAAGCTTTCCGTTTGATCAATGTCGATGTTGAATTTCTTGTTGGCAAACTTAACATCATTGTTGGCCCCACTGGATCTGGAAAGACGTCTTTGCTCATGGCTTTGCTTGGAGAAATGAAACTTCTCGAGGGCCGTGTTCATCTCCCCGGCGGAGTTTCCAGCAGGGCAGATCTCCCAGTGGATCCTGAAACTGGTTTGATCGACAGCGTTGCTTACTGTGCTCAAGAAGCCTGGTTGGTCAACGACACCGTAAAGGAAAATATCGTCTTCGCCTCTCCTTATAACGAGCGTCGTTATCGTGCAGTGCTCAAGGCATGCGCTCTTGAACGTGACCTTGCTATCCTTGATGCTGGCGATCAAACTCTCGTTGGCGAAAAGGGCATCAGTTTATCTGGTGGCCAGAAGCAGCGAATCTCTCTTGCCCGCGCTATCTACAGCAGTGGCCGCCACTTGCTGCTAGATGACTGTCTCTCTGCTGTCGACTCTCATACCGCCAAGCACATCTTCCGCCAAGCTCTTACCGGCCCTCTTATGTTGAACCGGACATGCATTTTGGTAACACACAACGTTGCTTTGACTGTTCCCCAATCGGACCACGTTGTGGTACTTGAAAACGGTAGAATTTCCGCCCAGGGCCGTCCCAACGATGTCGCCGCTACTGGTGCATTGGGCGATGAGTTCCTCAAGTCTCTACCCGATTCCCTGCCCAGCAGCCGTGGACACTCCCGTGTCCCTTCGGACCAGGAAGAAGAGGATGAAGATTTGGACGGCACTCCGAATGGAAAGCCAGAAGACAAGGCCAAGCTCTCTGAATCCAAGGCCACCGGTAGTATCAAGTGGTCGACCGTCAGCATGTACCTCCGCGCCATGGGCCCGTGGTACTACTGGGTCGGTGCTGTCTTTGTATTCTGCTTGCAGCAGTTGGGCTCTGTTTCTACCAACATCTGGATTAGACAGTGGGCAAACTCTTACCACACCTCCAAGGCTGGGACCGAGGATGCCGGGCAGTACGCCGCCGCGGCCCACCTCAAGTCCCCCACTTTCAACGTTGGAAGTGTTGGGCGTGTGAGCAGCTGGAGCTTGCCCCAACTTGGCGCAAGCTCTGCCACCGAGGCTGATGGCGAGGTGAACGTGGCTTATTACTTGGGCGGCTATGCAATCCTAGGATTCCTCTATATCGCGATATCTTTGTCTCGGGAAGCTGTTCTGTTCTGGGGTTCGCTCCATGCATCATGGAAGATTCATGATCGCCTTCTCAGGGCGGTCATGCACGCCAAGTTCCGATTCTTTGACTCCACGCCTCTTGGACAACTGATGAACCGGTTCTCCAAGGATGTTGAGTCTGTCGACCAAGAAGTTGCTCCTGTTGCTATCGGCATGCTTCACAGTCTGGCATCTGTCATTATGATTGTCATTCTGATCTCATGGATCACTCCAGGATTCTTAATAGCTGGTGTTTTTATCACCCTGGTGTACACTGCCCTCGGTGCCGTGTATTTGAACTCTTCCCGAGACCTCAAGCGTCTGGAATCTGTGCAGCGCAGTCCGTTGTACCAGCAGTTCGGTGAGACCCTGAACGGTATCGTCACCATCCGTGCCTATGGTGATGGTCCTCGCTTCATGGTCGACAACCACCGCCGCATCAATGCCTACAACCGGCCACACATCTACCTCTGGGCTAGCAACCGCTGGCTCGCTCTCCGTGTCGACTGGACTGGTGCTCTGGTCTCCTTCTTCTCGGCTACCTTTGTGTTGTTGAACGTTGGAACAATCGATGCCGGTGCCGCTGGTCTTTCGCTGACCTATGCCGTCACATTCACAGAGAACGTCCTCTGGCTTGTGCGTCTGTACTCTGAGGTCCAGCAAAACATGAACTCTGTCGAGCGTGTAAGAGAATATCTCGATGTGGACCAGGAAGCAGCTGCTGTTATTGAAGAATCACGACCTGCGTCTAATTGGCCCAGCCAAGGTGCGGTCGAGTTCAATAGCTACACTACGCGGTACCGACCCGATCTGGACCCGGTTCTCAAGGAGGTTTCGTTCTCTATCAAGGCCGGTGAAAAGGTCGGCATTGTGGGTCGCACCGGTGCTGGCAAGAGTTCTCTCGCGCTGGCTCTCTTCCGCGGTCTCGAAGCCGAGAAGGGCCAGATCGTCATCGACGGCATTGACATCGGGTCAATCGGACTACGGGATCTGCGCGAGTCAATCACTATTGTCCCCCAGGATCCGACCCTGTTCACAGGAACCCTCCGCAGCAACCTCGATCCATTCGGTCTCTTCAGCGACGAGCAGATCTTCACAGCCCTCCGTCGCGTGCACTTAATCGGATCCAGCACCTCAGGCACCGCAACCCCCACAACCGCGAGCAGTCTCACCGCAACGGAAAGCAACATCAATGGCAACGGCGTGAGCAGCAGCGCAGTGACGGTAGTCGACAATAAAAATGTCTTCAATAACCTCGACAGCCAAGTCTCAGAATCCGGCTCCAACCTCTCCCAAGGCCAGCGCCAGCTCCTCTGCCTCGCCCGTGCCCTACTCAAGAACCCCCGTGTCTTGATGATGGATGAAGCAACTGCATCCATCGACTACGCCACCGACGCCAAGATCCAAGAGACACTCCGCGAACTGAGCAGCAGCACAATCATCACAATCGCGCACCGTCTGCAGACCATCATCGACTACGACAAGGTCCTTGTCCTCGACCACGGCCGCGTCATCGAGTACGACCACCCCTGGACCCTCATCAACAAAGAAGACGGCCTCTTCCGCGGCATGTGCGATAACAGCGGCAACATGGATGTTCTTCTAGATGGGGCTCAGCGCGCTTGGACGCAAAAGCGTCTTGTCGATGATTCTTAGAGCGACAAGCACGGTTGTTCCTTTTTTCTTCTTTATTTTCCCTATCTTATAGAATCTCTCGCGTACATATCCATAGTTACCCTACTTTGTCTATTACCTGCCATTGGTTTCCCCCCGCTCATTCCTCGGAGTGGGGATGCAAAAAAGAGAGAGCGAGAGAGACGTCAATGTAACCATCATTTTATGGCCCA
Source organism: Penicillium expansum (assembly GCF_000769745.1). Lineage (NCBI taxonomy): Eukaryota > Fungi > Ascomycota > Eurotiomycetes > Eurotiales > Aspergillaceae > Penicillium > Penicillium expansum. The sequence continues at coordinate 203,146 of NW_015971304.1, read as the reverse complement.
GAGGCTTTATCATCATTATCATCATTATCATCTATTCAAATGTTATCATGATTCTGCTTGTGGCTTACCTCCCACCCCCATACCGGTGTGGTGTCTTCGGTTACTTTGCCTGTTTTCTGCTACATTGTGCATGCATATATCATATCTTTCCTGGGGTTTGTAGTCCTACAAGTATTCCATCGTTGCATGGCACATGTCATAATGTATGCTTCTGATAGAGAATGAGAATGCTTGTGATAACACTTGAGATTGTGTGGGGCTTGATTTTGGTCATACCACTATGTAGCTCGATGAGCTATGTATGTGTTGTGTGCTAAGTGGGTAGGCCCGCAGGATTACTTAGTGTAGTGTAATGATTATCGAAGTATTTGCATTCAGAGCAAAAAAAGCCTACAGTGGAATTTCGACACTGGAATTCACTCTCATCTGATAGCATGTGTCTGCAGATGATCCCAAGGAACAGAATGGAATATCTTCAATCTGAACATGCCTGTCCATCTTCAATGCCCGACCTGCCTCTTCGCTAGCAAGCTCCGAACATGAAGCACCTAGCATTTCATTCCGCCTGCAGGAATGCCATCCCCGATATCTCCTCCAATCAACCGGGTTTCTCATTGCTTGTCGCAAGTCGGGGTAGGAAGGTGATGGTGTGATTCCAGTTGGATGACGACATCCGGACGAGTCAAGAACGATTGACCGCGTAATTCGGGATATACTAGTATTCCCCCATCTGTGTCGATGCATTCCACCAAATCGTCGAAGAGCCCATGTCTGAGATGGGGTCGATTCAATGGAACGGGACTGGATCAAGCCCCACAGTAATCAAACAAGCCTCCGACCGAGTGGAAAGGGCAGAGCTCCCAAAGCTAGAGATCCCCCATAGGAAATCACATAGCCCTAGCAGCATCTCTGGCTTCTCTTCATAGAAAAGCACATAGAAAAGAAGAAGCGAAAGTGAGATAAGTTTTTCAACAAGAAAATTAATCCAACAACCACATGTCGCATTCTCACTTGGCGCGGATCCCCCTCAATACGGTAAAGACACAGACGATCGCAGCCGAGACAACGAAGAATCCAAACGACGGCCAATAAATCGGGCAGTCATCTGATGCTATTGCGGCCACGACGGATTCTTTCAGACGGGATAGGGACTGGGACTGCTTCAGCTTTGTGTCTTGGATTATGTACCAATCCGGCTGTGGTTGGGCCGATGCATCCGTGCCGATCGCAGTATCCGTATCCGGAAGTGATTTCTGGAGCTCTGTCTCCACCACCGTTTGATGATGGTTTGATTTGGGTTTCGGATTCGACGGTGATCGGTTTGACGAGGGCATGAAGCCTGCTTCGCGCATCGCGGTCTCTTTCAACATTGCTGCGAGCTCATCTTCGTCGGGTAAGGTTTCCGGGAAATAGTATCGCTTGTTATAGGTATATGTTGAGGCAAGGGATTTGAATGCGATTGAGTTTTCGTAGGGAGTAGGAAGTGCGAGGATTTGGATTGAGTACATTAATACCAAGAGCAAGGCCAGTTTGCGGGCCATCTTCTGATGTGCTCTGGTGATATCGTGATATGGTGATAACGGATGACTGCGGGGATTCGATAAGATCGACGCGCTTTGTTTGGATCAGAGGATATGATTATATATTAGAATAAAGAGTAAGAGAGAAGGGAAAGGGAAGAGGAAAAAAAGTAAAAGCAAAAGCAAAAGATAACATCATCGAAGAGAGAGAGACGAAGAGCACGTGGAGTGATGTTCGGATTCGGAAACGGAGTCGCATATGGGCCTAAGTGTCTTAGTACAGTCTTAGTACTCCGTAGAGTCCATTCTTTACTATAATTTAGTTTAATCCGCTATATAAGTCCAGGCCCTTATCTGTTCTCTTTTTAAGGGTCTATCGATCCTTATGTATGTTGTACTTTGTATATCGCCCTCTCGGATTGGCCAATAGATCACAGCCTTATATCTCCGTGGACCCCTTCCCCTCAGCTATAATCCTGCAATTTGTGCCGACGCGACACAGAAAAGAGCTATGAACTTCCTAATCGTATTACCCCTCCAATAATCCTCAATCTAAGGAGCACGGCGTTGAATCCCTGCGCAACTAGGCTCCACTAGCGCAAAAGTCATCCCACCCCAAGATAAGGAAACACGCCGAGATCCCCGTGCACGACAACCAGCAGTTGGCAATGTTAGCCTGCAGGCATGACTGAAACACACAGCTGATGATGAGGTCTTGCAGTGTGATGCCATGCGTGATCAATCCGAGTTTCACCGCTGGACACAAATGCCATTACGGCGGTCGTGATCCCTGTTGTGAGGCTAGGTTGCCAAAGACTCAATGTTTGAGCGCGAAATCGGGTCATCTCGGTAGTGTTAACATGCCAATGCGGGGTGAGGATTAGTCCATGTTCTTGTTCTTAATCATTGACTGTGTAATATTTATGGAGTGTGACAGGCGCTACTCAATAAGAAAGGGGCCTTATAGATACTCCCAGGCTTGAGCTGCATGGGCTACTCGACATGCGAGAACTCACGCTAGTTAGCACACACCAATGACCATCGTTCCGGCTAAATCCAACATCGGGCTTCAGTTCTGGGAGACTAGAGACTCGAAATTAAAATATTATATAATCCATAATTAATCTAATTATACCTCGTATATATATCTCTTAGCATAAAATAGACTATGCTCAAGCTCACCCTACATCTCGATATATATATATATATATATATATTCTTCGTATACTTACTATATTTACTTACGTTTGTAAGGATAATTTATCATTATTGTTTTAATTATAGACGTCCTTTCCGTATTATACCTAATGCTCCTTCCCTACAGAAATAAATAATATATACATATAGTAACGTACTTGTGGGTGGGGTATCCGGTGCCTAGACTCGCCCGATTACGTGAATACTATTTTTATATATAATTCGGGCATAAGCGTCCGTACGGGCCATACAACTAGCCCCTGCAAACTAGCAGGGTCGCTCAACTCGATTTAGAATATAGATATAACCCCCAAAAAATTAAATTCTGTAATACTAGTCTATACGCTTTCGCTCCAACCCGACACAAGCTTTCAAGAATAGGAGAATTCAACATGATCATGGCACATATTTCCTTTGATTCTGCTTCTCTTCAAAAGCGATTTCATGCACTCTTCAGACACGATGCTATCTGATTCACATGACCTAGACGTAGAAGAGCGCGACAGCAGCACCGAATAGAGCCATGGCTCCCTTGGGAGTGCTGAATTGAGACGCCGCAGCACCAGTTGAGGGCAGAGCGGAGGCGGAGGCACTGGTGGATGAAGCGTCGGAAGAGGTGGAAGACGAGGTCGTGGAAGAAGAGGTAGAAGAGGAGGAGGTGGTGGTGGCGGTGGTGGAGCCTGCGATGGAAAAGCTGTGTTAGTATGATCGCCTTGTAACATTGTGCGGAGTTGCATCATGCCTGAGGAAGACAAAGGACTAGTCGACGACGTGGGTGTTGGAGATGCCGAGGATGTAAAGGTGGAGGTGACGGATGTAGCAGTGGTTGCAGTGGTTGCAGTGGATGTCGCGGAAGACGAAGTGGAGAAGGAGGAGGAGGTGGCGGAAGAAAACGTGGAAGAAGAGGAGGTGGAAGTGGAGGAGATGGAAGAAGACGAGGATGTAGTACCATCAACTGAAGCGCCCTTCTCAACAGTAAAAGTGTTGCTGACGGCGAGCTGGCCAGCAGAATCAATTATCTGGATCTCGTAGTCATCTCTAAGACATGGCAGAATGTCATTAGTGTGTTTTTTCTCTGTCTACCCACACTATCCTCTACATACCCGTTGGAAATGCTAGGGTTAGGCTGGGTCGTGTATTCGCCATCAGAGGTCTTGACGTTATCCGCCAACTTGGTCTGGAAAGAGCCATCCTGAGATCGAAGGATGATGCTAATTACTGAAGGATCACTAGGAACGCTAGTAAACTTGATAGTCTTGGGAGTGGAGAAATCCCACACCGTGTCTGATGTCGGAGTGGTGACGGTGATGGCAAAAGCCGATGAGAGGAGGCTCAGGGCCGTGATGGTGAATGAGTAGCGCATTTTGATTGAATGGAATTCTTGAATCACTGGAGAATGAGCTAGAGAAAACGTCCTGCTACTTCCTAGGAATAGACTATATATCTCTGGTCGATAGACTGCGAACTATATTGTTGGAAGATCTATATACAACTTACAGGAATCGGCAACTTTCAGCTCAGGCCGAGCGCATTGAGGATACGAGACAGTTCACGCCTTGCATAGAAGCAGCATATGATCTCTAACATAAGCTGAGCCTCCTATGGAGAGACTAAAAAAGCCCAGGGGTCATTCTAATGCCCACGTAAGGGAACAACGAACGGGCACCTCTACATCAGCGACCCGCCCTACTGTGTTGGGTCTACCAAAGTGAGCATTGCACCTTATCCTTCCAATCAAATCTGAGACAATCAACTCTAAGAGCTATATACAGAAGCCAGTAACTTTTAACTGAAGGGGGCGCATGAGAATACGAGATAGCGCAAGCCTTGCATAGAAGCAGAATGAGACCTCAAATATGAGCCGAGCCTCTTATGGAGAAACTAAAAAAATCCATAGGTCATTCTGGTACCCACGTAGGGCAATCACGAACGGGAACTACTGAGATCATCTCTGTATCAGCGACCCGCCCTATTGTGTTGGGACCATAAAAGTCAGCATCGCACCTTATCTTTCCAATCAGGTCTCTAAGACACGCATTGTGGTCTATGGTCCTTGCTTACAAAGGATTAAACTTCCGACTAAGGCCTACTATCATGTCAGCGCTACGTTAGCGTTGAGAAGTGCCGTAAATACGGAGTAAACCGACACGGCTCGGAAATCGAGGTTATCATAATTGGAAATTTATTTTCGTTGTATTGTATCGTTACTTACAGGTATGAATGAATACCGGTCATGACTGGTAACATTCACCCGATGAGGCTACATACTTTGTACTACGTATATCTGTGTTGTGCCCAATAGTCAAAAGCGACTGTCGGGATTCTGCTCCAAGTACGGAGTTTCTAGTTACTCAACATATCTCGTATTTTCCGCGGTAATTCACGAGATGTAAAATTAAAGCAATATAATTAAACGTAGGGAGTATCTCGTCTATAGTAAAACCGCTGCCGAACCCATCGAAAATAACGTCAACAAGCAAAATAAAAAACCATTACGGAGTACAGGAAACATGATCAAAACAGAGGGAATGGCGGTCTAGAGAATTAGATGGAAATGAAAGACGTGGTCACTGCAATCGTGACTACCAATGTCCTCATCTCCCACGATAAACCGAATAAAGAATTCTCACCGCTGGTGGAAGTCTTCGGACTCGCCGAGGAGGTTGTCGATGTTCGGGTATCATCTCCACAAATATTGGTGCTTCGTTTTAGGCTTTTAGTAGGGTAGTACACCCGAGGCCCTCCATCCGAGCTGAGGTCCACATTGAGATTCCCGCCTGCATCAGTAACAAATGTTTTGCAAGACAAGATCTCGGTCACATTTTGTCGGGAGGAAAATCCTGTGCCGTCGGAGCCAAGCGTAATTTTGGTGGTGGCATTGGTGGCTGGTTTGGCTCCAAGGTTGGACACGACACTCACAACCTGGTTACCGCTAAATCCCTTGCGCGTGGCCAAGATGTTTGTTGAGTTGTAGATTGGCAATGAGAGGTACGATAGATAGTCGCTCCCTGACTTCGGAGCGACCGTGGACTTTTCACCGTCACCGCTCGCATATGATCGAATGCGATTCAATGATTGGACTAGCAATGGCAGGGAGGTCGAGTTCATCGAGTATTTGGTAAGCCATAAGGCCTCCCGATTGACAGGGTTGAATCCACCTGACAGGTGCTGTTCTTCCCCATAGTAGACTGTATTTCTTTAATTAGTATCTTTGGCTTTTGTTTCTATTTTTGGGGGCGCAGCATACGGATGGGAATACCGTCAGCGATCATGCTGATTGTGAGAATGTTGCGAGCCAGCTAATCAGGAGTGATAAAGTTAATACGTGCTGACAAAATACCCGATGCAGTCGACTTACCGATATGTCTGAAGTATACGAGCCAAAGCGAGGGACATCCTGGTTCGATGTGAAAGTTCCCAGGGGTAGTACATCCTCGCAATTTGTCCTGATGTAGTCGATGGACTGTACAATCCTGGTCAGGTCTCCGTTGGTCGTGTTGAAGGCCTCTGTGAGGATATAATACCTAAAAAGTGTTAACACGCCCTCTGTGCATTTTGATGGGCTACTTACAACGGATAATTCAAAAGTCCGCTTAGACTAGGCTGCAGAGAACAGTAACCGTATGCATCTCTTGTGGCGCCTTCGCCCATGGTGAAAATACCCGCTGACTTGCTGAAATTGGAGAAGAATGTAGGAGCAATGTTCAAGACACTGTCGATTCGCAAGCCATCAACTAAAAATGATAACTGTTATTAAATCCGTTGAAGAGATGGGGAAACGTATAGACATACTGGAGTAGTTCGAAACCAACTGCGAAACCCAGGTGCCCAGCATCTGCTGGACTTCCTGATCCTCGTTTCGCAGATCTGGAAGCGATATGGTGTTGTCTCCCATCCAACACTGACAAAGGGTTAGCAATGCTCTCATAACATGCGATGACAGACTTACATCCAGAACACAGGTGTCATTTATGGGGTCCTCCGAGAGTAGCTTGTAGTCGTGGAAATACTTCTGATCATTGAATGGATTGAATGTGCTGTAGTCGACAGTGGAGGCATTCCCAGCCCAGGCCATGTCACCAACAATAATATCCAGCATCAAGTACTATTTTTCATGTCAGATTCGTGAATAGGCATGGTAGCTGGCGACTCACCATGCCACGCGCGTGCAACGCTGCGGATAACGCTTGGAGGTCATCGGAGGTGCCAAAATGGGAGTTGATGGAATACAGGTCGTTTGGCCAATATCCATGGTATGCTATCATCCATCGATCGTTAGTTCTCTATATTCCTTGACAGTCAAGGGCGGCCATACCTGAGAGATCTGCTGTGCGAGTTGACTCTTGACTTTGCACTGGAGATATCCAAACTGCATCGAACCCGAGTTCCTGAATATAATCGAGCTTGGTGATGATGCCCTGTAAGCTCCCTCCACAATACTCTCCCAGTGCTGCATCACAAGAAGCAGTGGTTGAGTTATCAGATCGAGCGAAGCGATCGGTGACCACTTGGTAGACTGACCGACCGAGCCATTGGTCTCGGGAAGCCGCATGTACTGTCCCAACGGCAGCAACCACCAAAACCTTCCACCACCACATTGTCGGTGGCGTTTGCATGACAGGTCGAAGGAGAATCAAATGACGGATGAAATTAGAGACAATGAAAAGGCTACATATGTACTTAAATTAACTGACAATGTCATATATAATTGATGTGGTGAAAATGATTTACATATGTAAGGTGCGGTACGTGCGTATCGTACTGTATGTGTAATACATATGTTAATGATATGTTCCTGTTCCTAGTGTTCCGGTCATGTATTCTTTCGGCCCGATCGGTAGGCTTCGCTGATCCTTGGGAATCCCGCCTCCCAATCGAGGGCATAAATTCCGACGGTAGACGGTCGGGCCCTAGTTACTCGTCTTTGGGCTACGCTAGCCTGGACCTGAGGTAAATAATTACACCTGTAGGTCATAAATTGTTTTATATACTTTTATCTTAATGTAAGGGAAAAACTTATATAGAGAGTTGTATACCTAGGTAGTTTTTTTAAAAAAAGTTTTGATTTTATACATCTTTTTAGTACCCTCTATAGTCTTTAATCTGTAGATCACTATATCAAACTTTTTGTATTAAGTTAGTTGACCTAATAATGTAACTTAATTCTCTATTTGATATCTTTCCCTGAATATCTATATCTATTTGACAAATGATGTTCTCATTTAATGAACAGATTGGGATTGTTTTTAGGTTTTTGGTCAGGACGGGTCTACGGAAACTTTTGCGGTAGAACTTTAGTTACCGATCATTGTCCATGGTACTTGAGCGTGTTGGGCTGTGGGAAGAGCCGCATGGTTGATTGTTGGGTTATTTTCCACTCCCCTGTACTCGTCCACATGGGGGTCCAAGGATGACAGCTAGGATTTATTCCATTTCGGTCTGGAAAGCGTCATTGGGGTTAGATAAGGAGAAGTTCGGCCTACCCGTTGAATATTTGATCTTTTGGCCCTCAACAGGTTAATAGCAAACCATCGGCAGGTTCAGCTACGCCAAGTCGAGCGCAAAGTGTACAAATTGCCGACCATCAATTGCGCTATGCCGCAGCCCTAGCAGCAGGGACGGAGTGGCCGTGAACAAAATCTAAAACACAATACGAGGACGCAACGAGCCACACCCTTATCATCATATCCACCTCTCACTCTTTCTCATAGGTCAGTCCTGTATCAGGTATGACGTGTTCTATCTTATAGTAGGCAGGATACCCGATCTAGCATATTTTCACTTTATGATCGATGATTTACTTCTGGCATGGATTGTCTTGAAAGCTCGTATAGCTTCTAAGGTTTGCAGGAACCACGTATGAATCATTCTCCACCATATAAGCTATCGAACAAAGATCCACTTCGTATTTTGGATCAGCTCGGTAGACTACACCGAATGTCCTATACCGAAGTGTGTCAGATTGTCTCCATCTCTATGAGATCTGATCCTTCCGGCTTGGGCCTGGAACCTGATGTATACCAACCCCCACCAAGTATGGCGTATACCAGCTTGAGACCCATAGTCCTAAATTAGGCCCGCTCGGCCGCTTAGCGTGGGTATGAATATGCTTTGGTGTGGATTGAGGCTGTACAGCAAGGCTCGCTCAGGTCTCCAGCCGTTCGCCTGATACCTGCGTCTATGCTGATTTACAAAACAGTGATTGGTATTCTATTGCATTGGACCGGGCAGCTCGGAGTATCCATTATCTTTTCTGCATCTGCGCCCTATGAACCGTTCAGTCTCTCTGTTTCTATGAGTTATCTCTTCCATCCTGGCATGCACACCGTGGTTGATTGTCTGCAGTCGAGGCTCCAACAGCGTGTTTTGTGAATGTCATCATAGTGGCATTCACTGTGCGGAATGGAGTTGCTCACTTCCATCGCTCGTTACCTTGCCATTGTTGCAACATATATACGCATTGCGCAATCCCTGCCATATCTTCCAGAGGAAGCAGACTGGAATCTTAATCAAAATCAGACAGCGACACACCCCCTCGACTACTCGGGTCGATGGGAGGACCACTCATACAACCCTTCGCCGGAGAACTGGCGATTCCCCTTTTACACGATATTCCTCGATAGATTTGTAAATGGCGATCCGAGTAACGATAACGCGAATGAAACACAGTGGGAACAGATCTTGACCTCCAACGAGTTCCGCCATGGCGGCGACGTTCTTGGGTTGGTTGATACGTTTGATTATCTTCAGGGTATGGGGATCAAGGTGCGTTTGTTGCTTCAGGAAAACTGGATGCGAAGAATATATTGACCATATCCAGGGCGTGTATCTCGCCGGCACACCGTATATCAACTTCCCTTGGGCCGCGGATGGATACTCCCCGCTTGATCTGACTCTGCTGGACCATCACTTTGGCACAATCGAGAACTGGCGCACAATGATATCTGAGGCGCATCGGCGTGGGCTTTATGTTCTTTTTGATAATACCTTTGCAACGTGTGTGGGATCCATTTGCGCAACCTCCGATGTCGTTTGCTAATTGTGGTTAGAATGGGCGATCTTATCGGTTTCCAGGGTTTCTTGAACAAGTCCGCGCCGATCAACCCCAACGAGTACGACTATGTATGGAAGTACGACCGTCGATACTGGGACTTTCAGCCTGGAAATGAAGTTGAGGATGAATGTCCTTGGGAGTATCCTCGGTTCTGGGATGATGACGGTACCGGTTTGACCACCACAACCCTTGGTGCTTCATGTCGGAATAGTGAATTTGATCAGGTAATATTCTCTTTCTTTTAAGATTGAGCATGACTGACCTCTACAGTATGGAGAAGTTGCCGCCTTTGGAAACTACACCGAATGGGAAGGGCAGATATCCAAATTCGCATTCGTGCAGGATCGTCTACGTGGATGGCGACCGGACGTGCTAGCCAAGATCAAACACTTTTCGTGCCTCACCATCACCATGCTTGATATCGACGGATACCGCGTCGACAAAGCTTTACAAGTTACTCTTGACTCTCTTGGAGAATGGTCCGAGTATATGCGGGATTGCGCCAAGGGGGTGGGAAAGGATAATTTCTATATTCCCGGAGAGATTGTGGCGGGAAACTCTTTTGGCTCGCTTTATATCGGTCGCGGTCACCAGATAAACCAAACCATCTCCAATCTGACCGAAGCGTTCATGATGACGAACAAGACAGACAAGTCAGATGAGGATCTCTTCTTGAGACCTGCGGAGAGGTCCGCGCTGGACGGGGCGGCGTTCCACTACTCCTTATATCGTGGTCTCAGCCGGTTTTTAGGGTTAGTTTCTCACCCTCGCCAATTTCATTTTATTCAAGCTAACATAGTTCCGTATAGTCTAGATGGAATCTACACTGCCGAAGGCGACCCGCCAGTCAACTTTGTGGAGACCTGGAATGCTCTTGTGCAGACCAACGACATGATTAACACGAACACCGGCAAGTTCGATCCTCGTCACCAATTTGGTGTCACGAATCAGGATGTCTTCAGGTGGCCAGGGATCAAAAACGGGACCCACAAGCAGAATTTAGGTCTATACGTCGCTTCGTTGGTCATGCCTGGAATCCCCATCCTCTCCTGGGGCGAGGAACAGGAATTCTACGTACTCGACAACCAGGCTGACAACTATGTCTTCGGTCGTGGACCCATGTCATCCGCTCAGGCATGGCAGCTGCACGGATGCTACAAGCTGGGATCATCGAAATACGTTGATTTCCCGCTCGAGCGCTCCCTGACTGGATGCGCAGATGATTCCGTCAGTCTCGATCACCGCGATCCGTCTCACCCAGTGCGAGGACTCGTCAAGATGATGTTTGAGATGCGTGAAAACTATCCCGCTCTGAACGATGGCTGGTACCTGCAGCAATTGTCTAACCACACGTTCGACATCTACCTTCCAGGCAGTAGTGGGACACCGACCGAGACTGGAATGTGGAGTGTCCTAAGATCGCGCTTTGTGGATGCGCAGAATTTCGATGGCCAAGGACAGGGGAATCAGAGCGTCTGGCTGGTGTATTCGAATGACAACAAAACAGTTGAACACCAGTTCAACTGCAGCAGTAAGGACGCTTTGATCTCGCCATTTCCTACGGGAACAACGGTCAAAAACCTTTTTCCACCGTTCGAAGAATTCACGCTGGCTAACAGCTCGATTAAGCTTGGGTATGGTTGCTATTCTGAAATTGGTTCCTGTTACTGACAACGAGTAGATTGGAAGGATCTGATGTTCCCAACGGGTGTCATCCCAACCTTACTATGCCGGCCTGGGGGTTCAAAGCCTTTGTTCCGAAGGATAAATTTGTGCAGCCTTCCCCATATATAACACGCTTCTCCCCGGGACATGATGCTCGTCTTGTGCCCCTGGGAACAAGTGGGGAGACGGTACGAATTGGCTTCGAATTCTCTCAGGAGATGGATTGCGGGGATATCACCAACTCGCTGACGATCACGTCCAAAGCGCTTGACAATGAGACCCCACAGCTTGATACCACCTCGGTCTCTTGCCAACCTATTGAAGAGACCAATGTTGTGACATGGCCGGGGGCACTCACTAGCGTTTTCAGCTACGAGGTAGATTTGAGCAATGTCTTTCCAGGGGTTCACAGAGTCACACTTAGCAACGTGACTACAGCAGATGGAAATCAATCCACAGGTGTAAGTATATTCCTCGTTATACGGGTCGAGAAAGCCACAATACTAATTGAGTCGGGCAGTCCGTCGACCACTTTCTTTTCCGTATCGGAGAGCTAAACAATCCGATGGTCTGGCCACAGTTGGCCAACTACAGCCGAACGCTCCTGTTCGACAACCCGTCTTCTGAGACTGAGCCCTTATCAGTAATGCCGCAAGCCCCTGGCGCAGATATGTGGCGATACTCGCTGGATTTTGGAGCTACATTCAGTGCCTGGATGACATACACCGGCTTTAACACGACGATCCCCGGCAAAAATTGGACTGGCACCGTGGAGCAAGCCTGGGAAGGAGAACACATTATTGCCCAATACTGGAGCAAGTTGACTGGAAGTAGTTCTCAATGGCAGCACGGAGACACAAAATGGGCATACAATCCCCCACGTCGCTTCCCAAATCTCTTCATCGAAGGCGTGTTCAACCAGTTTGGATATGACGCTGGCTATTCCAACAAAATGGTCATTAACAACGTCACTGGCCTGTGGGAAATTCACTTCATGGGCGAATGGCCTGTGCAGGTTGCATTCAACGTCTGGGGATTAAACGAAGACGGCCTGGCCGATCAAACGCAGGTGTTTGGGGACATTGATGGAGACAACGTTCTGGATCAGGTCCCTCCAGTCACGCTGCTGAGCAATGTATTCAACGTCACCATCCCGCCCCCTTCGCCCTATCTTGCTTTCACGCTGTCGGTGGGTGACGGCGATCTTAAGGTCTACGCTACACCCACAGGATCCAGGTGGGTTCAGCTGGCCATCTTCATCGTGCTAGCGATTGTGCCTGTCACTACCGCTGTCGGTGCGGTGTTTGTTTACCTGAAGGCCTTTTACCAGGTCAAATTCAACCAAATTGGTGTCACCGAGAAAAGATCAAGCTTCGCTCCATTCGTGAGCGCCTTTCAAAAGGTGGCCCATAGATCTAATGGCAGGGACTCTAATCCCGAACTTGCTCTAACCACCGTGGGCCCATTCTCATCTGAAAGTGGAGGCATTGCTGGTGCCACGGTAAACACCCGCCGACGGACCGTGCTCATTGCAACCATGGAATACGATATCGAAGATTGGGCCATCAAGATCAAGATTGGTGGTCTGGGTGTGATGGCCCAGCTGATGGGGAAACATCTGAGCCAGCAGGACCTCATATGGGTGGTCCCTTGTGTTGGAGGAGTTGACTACCCCAAAGACGATCCCCGTGAGCCGATGGTAATCACCGTTCTTGGCAACAACTACCAAGTGGATGTCCAGTATCATCGGCTGCATAACATCACGTACGTCTTGTTAGACGCGCCTGTGTTCCGAGCTCAGTCCAAATCAGAGCCGTACCCTGCTCGCATGGATGACCTGGATTCGGCTATATTCTATTCTACTTGGAATCAATGTATTGCTGAAGCGGTCAGGAGATTCCCGGCTATTGACCTCTACCACATCAATGATTACCATGGTGCCGCTGCCCCTCTCTATCTTCTACCTCGCACGATTCCATGCTGCCTGTCTCTGCATAATGCTGAATTCCAAGGCATGTGGCCAATGCAAACTCAACTGCAAAGTCAAGAGGTTTGCAGTGTTTATAACCTCGACCATGCATTGGTGAAGAAGTATGTACAGTTCGGCGAGGTATTTAACCTTCTTCATGCAGCTGCCAACTATCTGAAAATCCACCAAAGCGGATTCGGCGCTGTGGGTGTCTCCAAGAAATACGGCAAGAGATCCTACGCCAGATATCCTATCTTCTGGGGCCTGAAGCACATTGGAGCACTGCCAAACCCCGATCCATCTGACATCGCCGAGTGGGTTCACAACGAAAACAACAACCTCGAAGATGTTATCATTGATAGGGAGTTTGAAGCCGGTCGTGCCACACTCAAGAGACAAGCGCAAGAATGGGCAGGACTCAAAGTTGACCCAGAGGCCCAGCTGTTTGTGTTTGTCGGTCGTTGGTCCATGCAAAAGGGCGTTGATCTGATTGCAGACATTTTCCCCTCCATTCTAGACGCTCACCCAAAGGTCCAGTTGATGTGCATTGGTCCAGTCATTGATCTATATGGAAGGTTTGCCGCGATGAAATTGAATCGACTCACAGAGCTCTACCCTGGGCGGGTCTATTCCAAACCAGAGTTCACCGCACTACCACCCTTCATTTTCAGTGGCGCTGAATTCGCCTTGATTCCTTCGCGTGATGAACCGTTCGGTCTGGTGGCCGTGGAATTCGGACGGAAAGGAGCGTTGGGCGTGGGATCACGGTAAGAGTGACCGGGCTTGAATCTACCACCAGTGCTAACCTATGTTTCTTTAGTGTTGGTGGCCTTGGGCAGATGCCAGGCTGGTGGTACACAATGTGAGTTTCTATCTTCTCTTGAGATATGTTCAGACTAACCCATTGTAGCGAGTCTATGACAACAAAACACCTTACCCAACAGTTCAAGATGGCCATCAACGACGCTCTGAAATCGTCCCAGGAGACACGAGCACTCATGCGTGCACGATCCGGCAAGCAGCGCTTCCCCGTAGCACAGTGGGTTGAGGGTCTGGAAATCCTACAAACCACCTCGATCGAAAAGCACGCCAAGTACTCTAAACGCCACGATCGCAGTTCATTGAGGGTTTCCTATGGCAGCAGCTTTGTCCCAGAAAGTGTTCGCAAAGTCTCGTCGAGCTCAAACAACAGCCGCGAACACAGCCGATCACGCAGCTCCACCGCGTCTGTCTCGCCGAGCAGGCCCATTACGGCTGAAATGAGACCGTCTGGACCTCGATCAGGCTCAGATCACGTTTTCTCGCCGACAAATCTGTCTTCCAGTCTAAACATGTCCGACAACGAGCCCGATTCTGACACCAACCCAAGACGCAGACCCTTGTCTTCCAACCCTCTCGCAGACTCGCGGATCGTTTACTCAACGGTAAACGATGGGGAATATTTCGAGCCCGTTTCTAGAGCCGTCCAAGAGGACAGCAGTGTCCGTCCATCGCCCTTTCCATCGCCATTTCCATCGCCATTTGGGACACCTACAGCCTATTTTGCTCAATCCGGTGCCAGCACTCCAGTTCACGGCACAGGATTGGAAGACGGTTTGCTGAGCCGAAGAGACGCAAGGGCGTCCATGATGAGTCTGGTCAGCGTCGACGATATAGTAAAGGAGAAGCAAGACTACAAGCTGCAGAAAGTTGATCCATTTTTCACGGATGCGAATAACGAGTACGCGGATAAGTTTGAGAAGAAGCTTGCTGATCTGAATGGCAAGAACTCCGAAGATCAGCTCTGCATCGAGGAGTTCCTCGAGAAGAGTGAAAAAGACTGGTTCAATCGATACCGCGACGTCAAACTGGGAAAGTCCCCCTTGCCGTCTCCTGCTCCCTCTGCTGCTCCCTCTGTCTTTCGCTTCATGGTTCATGAAACGGGTAGACCAGATACCCCGCCAATCCCTAGTCCAGGTGTAAACCCAAATGCCGGCCAATTCCTTCTTCCACATGACTACGTTCCCCCTACGGGTTTGAAGCGTTTCATGTTGATGAAGCTGGGTGATTGGCCTGTGTACTCCATCTTCCTCGCTATCGTGAGTTGTAACCCTACCCAAAACCTTCATTACAGCCGTTGACAGGATTCTTTTAGGGCCAAATTCTCGCCTTGAACTCGTACCAGATCACACTCCTGAACGGTGAGATTGGACAGACGGCGGAAAAGCTATACATTCTAGCATCCATCTATCTTGTCTCTTCGATCATATGGTGGCTGGTCTTCCGTCTAGTCCCCTCAATCTATGTGTTGACGATTCCTTTCTTTGTATGTTCACGCGCTCTACCTGGCTTACGAGGTTGCAAGCTAACTATCCGCAGATATACGGGTTAGCCTTTCTGTTTGTCGGTCTTGCCGGTCCCATCCACAGCGGCATTAGTCAAACATGGCTACAAAACGTGGGAACTGGCTTGTATTCGTTCGCATCTTCGAGTGGTTCGATTTTCTTCGCCCTCAATTTTGGAGATGAAGGTATGTAACAATCCTTTCAGGAAGTATGGAACTTATCTGACTTTCTTTTCCAGGTGGGGCGCCTCTGAAGTCTTGGATTTACAGAGCCACTGTTATCCAAGGCACTCAGCAACTGTTCATCAGTTTCCTTTGGTACTGGGGTAGTTGGATGGCATCTCTCAACCAAAAAGGTAGCACGCAATTTAGCCTTGCCATGACTGATCCAAACGCTTTGCTCGGGATCGGAGTTGGACTCGCCTGTCTTCTGTGGCTGTTGGGAGCCCTGGTCTTCTTTGGGCTTCCCGCATATTATAGACAAGCACCAGGTCAAGTGCCGACATTCTATCTATCGCTCTTCCGCCGTCGCATCATTCTTGTATGTCTCTTCCAGTTCCCCCTCAAGCTAATTTTGATTCTGACGCTGTGTCTTGCAGTGGTTTTTCTACATGGTGTTCATATCGAACTACTGGCTGTCGGCACCGTACGGACGAAACTGGCTCTATCTCTGGTCCAGCAAGCATGCATCCGTGTGGCAAGTCGTGCTCCTTGTCCTCTTCTTTTTCATCTTCGTCTGGGCGGCAGCTCTCTGGGTCTTCCACGTATTTTCCAAGAGACACGCCTGGTTCATTCCGATCTTTGCCGTCGGTCTTGGTGCTCCTCGATGGGCCCAGATCCTGTGGTCAACCTCCAACATAGCCACGTACATCCCCTGGGCCGGTGGTCCTGTAGCCGGAGCTCTTCTTGGTAGAGCACTCTGGCTCTGGCTAGGAGTTTTGGATTCCCTTCAGGGTGTCGGTAAGTTTCCTCCCACGACGAATGAAGCACAACACAAACTGACTCACGCCAATACAGGGTTTGGAATGATCCTCCTCCACACAATGACCCGATTCCATGTCACCTTCACACTTCTAGCCGCGCAGGTGGTCGGTTCCATAGCGACTATCCTCGCCCGCGCGACAGCTCCGGATAGGTTAGGCCCTGGTAATGTTTTCCCTGATTTCTCCGCTGGCGTCGCAGCCGGCTTGGGAAAGGCAGACTTCTGGGTCTGTCTGCTCTTCATGCTATCCATCAACGTGCTCTGCATCTTCTTCTATCGCAAGGAACAACTCTCGAAACCTTGAGTGCTATTCCAACCTTGGCTGGCGTTTTCTTTTCTTTTCCTTCTTCTGTTTTGCATGCACTTGACATTGTGCGGGGTAGGTATTGTGATTGGAGGATTAATTATACTATAGTGGGTTGCATTGACTAGGGCGCGATAGGCTTTGTAAAGGTCGCCCCATGTTTTGGATTTGTATATAGTGTATAAAAAGACTATTAATTTACAATTTCTATAGGTATCTAAACTTGATTTTCATGTTCTGGGACAGTACTTCGTATAGTCTACGCTAATATACCTACAACACAGTTAGGACTAGCTTGATTGGGAACTATATGCAAGGGTCCGTTTTAGGCCTAGTCAGGGGAACCCTGGAACGGATTATTCCTCTCTTCTAAAAAACAAGGGACTTATATATTCCAAGGTCATCATCATCTTTATTTGTTTTGCAAATTGCCTTCGTTATTCTTGCCACTCTTTTCAAGATAACACACTCATTCATTCTTTTAGTCCGTTCTTTTATCCCATTCTTTTATTCCTTTCTCTTATTCCATTCTTTTCGTGCTTTTACCAGTCTCTCGTTCTCATCCAATGTTTCGCTCTTTTTTCTCCTTCGTCGTGGCCCTCTGCCTGTACACGCAGTGGGCGGTCGCTGCGTTGACCTCGGGTGAAATTGCCAACTCTCTCAATGAACTAGCACAGCAAGGATTCGCCGCCAAGGCCCTCGTATTGGAAATCAATTCCACTGCGGACGCTGGTCCAATTCCGGTAAGTGCGCTTTTTTTCCGTCCTTGAATCACACAGCAGCTCATAATAAAATTCAGGATATCTATACTGAGATAGACACTATGGTCACTGTGATTCTAACAAATGTAAACTTTATGACGAACACGCCGATCATTGCCGGTCAGACAGAGCAGCAGGATGTCTATGAGGGATACTCAAATGTAGGTTGATGACAAAAAGAAGTCAATGAAACCTTCCAAGGTTCTAAGGTTGGAAGTCATTTATACTTACTTAATCACGGTAGTTCGTACAATCCCTCCTTGAGCTCATGGACGCCTTTTCCAGCAGCGCAGCCAAGCTGAAATCCATCAACCAAACAACCAAGACCAAAGTTCCCTCTGAAATCCGCATCTTGCAAAGTGCCGTTGACGTGAGTTTCCGAATTAGTTCTTTTCCTACAACCTAAGTAGATTGCCCATGAGATGCTGACACCCCACGAGGCCTACTTCTACAACATCATCGGTCTCTTCCCAGCCACAAGCTCGTACAACGCCCAGGCCAACAACCAGAAAGCCCAGGTGGATACGCATTGCTACCAGGCCGTCTGGGCATTTGATCTGGGTGATAGTAATGGTACTCAGGCTAGTTATCGAGCGCGCAACAACAGCTCCCTTCACTCTCGATGGATGAAGCGCGGTTCCTTCTGATTTTAGACCATGTCTATCATTGAATATCACCTGGTTTAATAGTTGGGTGGATGGCTACTGATAGACCTGGCAGATGGGCGGGTACTCCCTACCCATGGGCTGCTCATTTGGCCCATTTTGAACGCAAAAATTTCCCTGATGTCAGTATAAATTTATATTAATAATCTGAAAATATATTGCCCAGGTGTAATCTGAGGATTTATACGGAGTAGTCCTGTTCTAAAGGCTTGGTTCCCTGACCCATAGGGGTAGGGACACCGTAAAACGGTAGAAATAAGTAGGGATATGGTGGGGAAATAGGGGCTATAAGTACAGCTGAATTATTTTGAGTGAAGGGTCGATGGAGGATTTATAGTCAAGGAAGACTAAAAGTAGGATATGTTTTTTAGTAGACCCTATAGCGAGGCCTTGCTAAAGCCCATGGGTATTGCCTATTTCAGTTAGAGAATTACCTTAATAGGTTAGCGTGGGGGTCAAGGAAAAAGATTTCCAACCCTCCAACGAATTACACCACCCACAGGTAAAAAAATACCCATATGGCAAGGTCAAGATGCAAGTGGATTTTTAAGTAGTGGCCTAGTAAAGGTTATTACATGGGTTAGAAGTTGGAAGATATTTTGATAGGGTGAGTTGAGCGGATTGCGGGAAGTATCGTTAACGCTAAACAGCGATTCACGCGAGGTAAAGTTTAAAGACTGGCAGCTTTATATCTAATGTTGAGATAGAGCTGATGATAGTTGGCACATATTGCTCTCAATTCACACTTCTGCCATAAACCTTAGTGCCAATCGGTCTTGTTCCACTTATATATAATTCATATCTGCCAACACTGTCAGCATGTAGTGCGACCGACATCAGTGGTTTATTATCTGCCACATTTATATAAGCCACTTTAACAACCTTGGAAGTGTTCCGGAACTTTCCACGAGTCTCCCCGAGCTACGAGCCCGTTTAATATCACGGTGCAGGTCGAATGCAGCAACAGTGCATTAGGAGGAGTCGATGCGCTAATGATACTCGACGCTGCAATGATCATGTAGCTTGCCGTAAACAGAAGACATATAGCTTCCTTATCGACTGGCCTACATAGCCTGCACCTTATCTGCGATGGGGTATGATTGGGTGGTGGGATAGCAATTGATTTGGGGTATACATACGCAGTTGGGGTATGAAGGATGTAGATATCTGTGTTGGGGTAAACATATCTGCCAATAAAGACGCGGAGATAGATCTTTAGATCAATTTAATTAATCCGGTAGCCCGTATCTTGGCGCCGATAATCACCAACAGGTCTGTAATATTCCAAGGTTGATTTAGAGTAACGGTCATCTTGGAGATAAATAAGAAGAGCGATTGACCACAGAAGGTATACATAATCGACCGGGGCAGATACAATACACCGCAGTAAATTAATAAGATAAGTACCAAAGATTATGAGACGTGATAAACTTGCTAGTCCGATTAATTCAATATCATGGTATATACTGTTATATCTCAGATTAAATCTATTTACTTCTTCAACATCGCACCAGCCTCAGCGGGCATTAAGGCCCCAGGCGGAGGAGGGTTCTTATTCTTGAATTCGTCGCAAACCTGTTCCATCGTCACAAATTCAACACCCTCGTGTTTTTTGAAATGTTCAATAAGCCTATCGAACGTTAGTCATAGTCGCACAATATTATTATCACAGCCTACCTTTCATGCATCAGCAGCACATGCGGTCTCCCCGAAACATCCGGGTGGATAGTAATGGGGAAGATAAACTCATCATACTCGCGGTAGAAGTAGTCAAAATGGTCACGCCAAATATCTTCCACGTCGCGCGGGTTGACATAACCATGGCTGTTGGGCGCGTCCTTGATGAACATCATCGGCGGTAGGTCATCAATGTACCAGTTAGATGGGATTTCAACAAGCCCTGTTTCAGATCCATGCTCAAGAGGCTTCATCCACGTTTCGGCCTTTTGCTTGTAATCGATCTTAGTCCAGCTGTCGCCGGTTCGGAGGTAGTAAGCCTGGCAGTCCTCGTGGCTCATGCTGTGGTCATACTCGATGCCGTAGTCGAGGAGGAGCTGGGCTCCTTCCTTGCTAGTTTCCCACCTATTTGGAGTTGATTAGCACCATTGATAGATCATCAATTTAAGACAGTCGTACCAGGGCGCCACGCTTCCTCGAGGAGGCTTTCCAGCGAACTCGGTTAACATCCGATATGTTTTGTCGAGCACATCACGCTGCTGTTCTAGAGACATATCTGTCGGGTTCTCGTGGGAATATCCGTGGAGGCCGATCTCGTGACCCGCGTCCCGGACTGCGGCCATGTCCTTTGGGAAGGTCTCGAGGGAGTGGCCGGGGATGAACCAGGTTGTTTTAATGTCATATTTCTTGAATAGCTTCAACAATCGTTGGGTACCAACTGTGCCTGCCCAGTATCCTGAATGATAGTTAGAGGACAAGTTCCGAGAAAGAAAATACTGAGACCTACCCCTGCTGATATCGTTTGTGGAATCCTCTCCACCATATGAGCCTAGCCAGCCAGCTACAGCATCAACATCCACGCCATAGGTAATAAGAACTCGCTTTGGTGCCATTGTAGATGATGAATTATTTTAGATTCAATCTCGGGCAAATTGCGAGACGGTTGGCTTTTAAACACCGGCTGAATGCGGGGAAGGTGAGCCCCTCACCTGTTGAGGGTCGCCCACTGAGAGATAATTCCACATCACTCCCTGATTGACTGATTGAATGATTTATAAGATGATTTACATTTCTTTTTGCATATCTGATTAGAACATTCCTGTTATCTCTACCCTTGTGAACTCCAGCCACATTGCCGATATGTCTCCAACACAATTGGGGTTGTGTTGGGGTAGGCAGTCATTGTCTCCAGCGACCGGGGGCAATGTGACCCAGTTTAATGGACTCCAAGATGTATAGTGTTGGAGAATGACGATGGATCAGGAAAAGATTGCGACAATAATGGCGACTCCTCATAAACTGCGACATCCCCCAAGGAAGATACTATCCAGGGCATATCCAACGGTGTCACAGAGCGACCATGTCAGTTCTTTTCACAACTATTTCAGAGTAAGTATTTCAATATTCAGTGATTTTATCACAAACTGACAGTTGTTATAGGAGCAACCCCGTCAAGCCGGGCGATGCAGAAGCCCTCCTCAAACCACTCGGTCTGACCATCGATCCAGCCGAGGCGCAAGATTTCCACACCCTTCTCGCAGCAGTCCACGACTGCGCCGAAGGTGTAGCTGCATTAAGCGACTATCAACCAGTCCCCGATCAGACAAAGTATCCACGCGAGAATGTGCGCCGACCAAGTGAAACAGAACAGGTTTTCGGGCAAGCCTGGGCACACCGATTTCTCATCCGGGGTAATCCCCAAGGCGGCCCGCTGGCAGGTAAATCCGTCAGTCTGAAAGATGTTGTTGCGGTTGCGGGTGTGCCACAGCTTCTGGGAAGCGATATCATTCCTTCCTGGACACCGACTACGGATGCCACAGTTGTAACCCGATTGCTTGAGGCGGGCGCTGATATCCATGGGACATCGACGTGTGAAAATATGTGCCACTCTACTGCTTCGTATACTAGTGCTCAGGGTACCGTGGAGAATCCAAATGCTCCGGGATATTCGGCTGGCGGGAGTACCTCTGGCGGTGCAGCGCTGGTTGCGGCCGGTATGGTGGACATCACGATTGGGGGTGACCAGGGAGGCAGTATACGCGTTCCTGCTTCGTTTTGCGGATGTAAGATGCCTTTCTTGAGGGTGTATGTATCATGAACTAACTTGCCTTTAGGCGTTGGGCTTAAGCCAACTCATGGCCGTGTTCCATTCACTGGATTTGCCAGCGGTGACGCCGTGAATGACCACGCCGGTCCGCTAACCCGAACAACACTTGAGGCTGCAGCATGTCTAGATATTATCAGTGGATATGATGGCATCGATGATCGGGCTCTCGGTAGCTCGAAGCCAGGCTCTACCAAGTTCGCAGCGGATCTTCAGAATTCGAACACACTAGACGGCTTCAAGGTCGGCATTCTTGTTGAAGGATTTGACCACAGCGCGGTAGACCCACATGTCAAGGGTGCAGTGTTGACTGCCGCCCAGAAATTCAAGGATCTGGGCGCAACAATCGAAGAAGTATCTCTTCCTGAGCATCTACAAGGGCCCGCGATCTGGACAATTCAGCAGCGAATTGCCGGGGCGCAGACTCTTTTAGGCCACAACACAGGCCGGAGAGGGCTTTATATGAATGAGATGGAGCGCGCACGGCTTCCATGGACCGACGGTGGCTTCCAGAGAGCGTTTCCGTCCACAAAGAACGTTATCATTAACGGTCTATATCTAATGAAACAATTCCCTGATCTCTACGGCAAGACTGCCAATATCGGACGACTCCTCAGCGACAAGTACGAAGCGCTGTTTGAGAAGTATGATATCCTGGTAATGCCTACGACGCCGGTCGTTGCCCCTCGACATGGAAAGCGAGAACTCCCGCTGGATTCCCTCAAGCCTAGTATGGGTCTTACAATCAACACTGCCATCTTCAATGTGACGGGTCACCCGGCACTATCCATACCTATCGGTCTTGCTCCGGCAAAGGAAGATAACCAAGTCATGCTGCCTGTTGGGATGCAGATTGTTGGTGGATTGTGGCAGGAAGAGAAGGTCCTGCGGGCTGGGCATATCTGGGATACTAATTTTGACTGGAAGAAGATGCATTACTCTACGGATAAGAACTAGAACTTCATTTGCGTCTGTCGCATTCAAGCATTGGGATTGTGTTATCTATATCATGTCACATCAACTAGCTAGACCGTTATATATCCACCATCAACCACCATGGCATGGCCCTGTACAAACGATGCCTGTGTAGAACACAAGAAAAGAATGGCATCAGCCACCTCTGCCGGCTGACCCATCCTCTTCATTGGTGCCGTCTCCACTGCTGGCATGATGGCCTCACGGACCTCAGGCTTCTCCATTACCAGTGGCGTTTCAATAACGCCAGGGCAGACACAGTTGACTCGAATCCCATCTTTGGAATAATCGATCGCATCCGCACGTGTCATTCCAATAACTGCAGCCTTCGAGGCACAGTATGCAGCTATCACGAACTTAATAATGTGTTTCACGGATAGAAAGATATCACTTACGAGCACCTGGGCGGCTGACAATGCCAAGTTGACTGGAAACATTTACCACAGCACCACGCTGAGGTGGACGATTGGAATCATGGCTAGGGAGTCCACTTTGTATAACCATCTGCCTAAGCTCCGCGCGAGATGAGAGCCAGCAGCCTCGGTAGTTGATGTTATTGACGCGGTCGAATTCCTCAAGTGACATCTCTGCCGAGCGTAGAGGCTTGCCAAGAACACCTGCACAGTTTACAGCATAGTCCACTCGTCCAAATTCTTGTACAACTGCATTAATGAATGAATCTGCGAATTGGTCATCTGCCACGTTCCCGGCCTGAACCAGCAGTTGTACTTTAGGATATTTTGATGTGACGGCTTCTGCTGTTTGTTGTAAGGACTTTTCGTTGAGGTCTGTGATGGCGATTTTTGTGCACCCAGCTGCAGCGAATGCCCTTGCAGTTGCAGCGCCGATTCCTGCGTTATATGAGTGACGGATAATGATATTGCGGGAGCTAGCCCTACCAGTTCCACCTGCACCAGTGACTACCGCAACACCGGGAAACATATTGAGAAGTGGTTGGGTCATTTTGATATGATAAAATAAGCATAAATCAATCAGAATGATCCCAATATATCTGAATGTGAACAATGCCAGTTCTATACCTTCGGAGGTTTCTTCATCTCCAAATAGCCCCACCCTTATCGCTTATCGCGGGCCGAAAGTCCCGGCGGGCCCCGAGTTGGAGCAGTTGGGGTCGAACTTCCCACCTCGACATCCACTTGTTCAACCCGCAGGTCTCGTTTTCTCCAAACCAGTTCTCCATATCCCCCCAATGTTTCAATGTCCCCATCACCCCAGCCGCACAGGGGTGCTCGTGGAGCAAGGGCACGTATCTGTATACACTGCGGTCGGAGTTTCCGACGGACCGAGCATTTGGAGCGACACATTCGCACCCGTAAGCAATTTCCGGGGGAGATCCCTGCGGCTAATGCTAACCCGGTAAACTAGACACTAAAGAGAAGCCGTTTATCTGTTTCTGTGGGGCGGCCTTTACTAGAAGGGATCTATTGAAGCGTCACACACGCATCGCACATCAAGATGGGCTGACCTCGCCGACGCCGCCCGAGCCAACGGCGAAGGCGGATTTCCAGCCCACGCATCATCCTGCATCTATCCCACCGCAATATGATACATCAACTAGGCCCGTACCTGTGGAATCCCTTGCAGGATCATCAGCCGTGCACCAATGGGCTGGGGCACAGACCACGCCATATCTAGACCCTAATCACAACGCCGGCATGCTTCCTGCGGCTACTGCAGGAGCCCCAAACCCGGCCATTGACCCCCATACGGGTATGGTGCATGATGCGGATATGCTTCAAGCTGCCCAGCTGCTTCTTCCAGGCGATTACCGACCTACAGGTGCGTTTAACTTTGATAGTTACTCGAGCATATATTTCCACCCCCTTTTTTTTTGGAGATATATCGATCTGACACGAAAAAGGACAACCGATGCCCTACCTACCCGAAGATCTAAATCATTTCCAGGAATTCACACATTTCTTGGATTCGATTGGCTTGCCGGGGGAATGGGTTCCCAGCGAAGGCGAAACATCTCAGACACAAGAGGTTAACCTGGAAGACGCAAGAGAGACGGGTCGACAGACCCACGAGCACCATGAGCGGCCACGACGAAGTGGAGATGGTTCTCGAGGAGACTCACCATTCAGATCGTGGCTCCCATCTGTACCGAGGGGGGACCAAAGCCTAGGAACCCTGTCCGATTCTGGTACATAGCACCTTATATTGTTACAATCTCTAGACTACTGACAAAATTCTAGAACCTCCCCAAAATGCGAAGAGGATATCACGATTCAATGTCACCGAAGACCAGCGGTTTCGGCTGGCGGCATCTCTCGAAGAATTTCGCAATGTCATTCCGGATTTCGCACTACCGTCTCGTCACACATTGACACGGTATCTTACTTCCTACTTTGAAGGATTCCACCCTCATCTTCCATTTATGCATATCCCAACTTTTCATATCAATGAACGTGCCCCTGAGGTGGTTCTTGCTATCATGACGATCGGAGCTCAATATAGATTTGAGCATCGCAACGCAGAAAGAATATTCCACGTTTCCAAGGCGGTTCTATTTGAACGGATGTCCAGAGAGCCCCGTTTCCCAGCCAAGCCAAATTACAACGCTGGCTCTCAAATACCACTGGGGATATCTCCTTACTCCAACTTTGGCGATCAATCCCTCACCCAACCACAAGTTACAGCAGAAAGAACTGCAGTTTGGAAGCAGACTGAAATCACTCGCTGTCTCCTTATTCTGATGGGCTACTCCACGTGGGAAAGCGCCAGACTGGTACAAGAAGCATTCCATCTTCAGGGCTTATTGGTTCGACATCTCCGTGAGGCTGGCTTGACAGAAGATACAACCCGCTCTGACCCACGCGCACCCCTCGACTGGTACGAATGGGCGGATCAAGAATCCGGGCGACGCACAAAGTTGATTGCTTTCTGCTTTATCCATGTTCACAGCGTCGCATATAATGCCTATCCATCTTTGCGCAGCAATGAGATACACCTGCGTCTTCCATGTTCTACCATCGAATGGGCCGCTAGCACCGCTGCTGAATGGGAAGCAGCCCAGCGAGAACGAGGCCCCCAGCAGTTGTTCTTCCAAGATGCATTGACCCTGCTCTTGCAAAAGTCCCGATCAGCCAAACCGCTAGACCCCATCCCAGCTCCACTGGGTAACTACATCCTCTTGCACGGACTCCTACAACGAATCCACCTCGTGAGCGAGCTATCTTTACCGAACGGCAACCACTCCACAACCTTCCCAACAGAGGAATTGAATAAACTAGAGTAAGTCCACCACCCATAGATCCCCTCCAAAACCCGCCTCTAACCATCGAATCCGTAGACGAGCTCTCCGCTCCTGGACCTCCGTGTGGCAACAAGCCCCAGAATCCAGTCTAGACCCGCACAACGAAAACGGACCAATCCCATTCACCTCCAGTGCCTTCTTGGGACTCGCTTACGTCCGCCTATCTCTAAATCTCGGACCTCATCGCCGCCTGGAGACCCGTGACCCGATAATAATAGCCAACGCACTCCGCCGCTCTCCACGCCCAGAACGCAGCTACCGTCTCATCCCAGCACTCATCTACGCCGCTCATGCCCTCAGCATACCTGTGCGTCTGGGCATAGACCACATTGCTCGCAGTCAAGCGTTCTTCTGGAGCGTGCGGCACTCACTAGCTAGTATGGAATGTGCAGTGTTGCTCAGTAAATGGCTGTTTACCATTGCCGAGGCGGGACCAGATCAGTTGTTGAGTGGTATGTTCATCCCCAAGTTTTGTCTGCTGCATGTATGATTTGTTGGCTAATAATTATGATGCAGAAAATGAAGCTCGCATTCTACGCTGGACCCGCTGTATCGTCGAAGAGGCGTATTCGTCCATTGATACGGATGACGGCGAGGCGCCGCCGGATCTGGAACCAGCTTCTTTGGGATTAGCTGTCCTCAAGCTGTGGGCTAGGTTGTTTGGAACAAATACTCAGTGGCCGTTTATTAACGTGCTTGGACAGAGCTTGGAAGAGTATATAACTATGATTTGATGTTGATATTATGGTTTCGGCGTTTGTACATATTGAGGCTTGCTGGAATATAATGTGTTTATGATTGCACCGAATTTTCATTTAAACGATAGCTGTATATTGTGTCTTGAGCGTGTTAGCGGCTGAAATGAACGAGGGGGTGCTATCGAAGAGATTGTGGTCATATTGTCCAGAGGAACAACCAACTATTGCGGCACAGGGACATTTGCACTTTTCAGTGCTTCTATGAGCATATACGACCTAATTGGGAGTAGAACATGAACAACTGCGTTGAATTGCAGCTAGTAACAACTCAAAAGCATTTCTTTATTGATGTATGCTTTTTAATATGACACGACGTCCTCTTTTTGTGCTTTTCTATTTTCCCTTTCTGTCAATTCAGCGCTCATCACCGAATCCCCGTATCCTCTTTCCTCCTGTTCTCATTCTCATCCTCATTAAACAGTTCCGCGACTTATCTTCCCCTCGCCGAAAAGTCTGACAAAAGCAAAAACCGCAGCAAAGTGATATCTGCCACCGATCTAGGACAGCTCAATCAACTGCCCCTCCGCGGGAGGGGTCACATCTTCCATGACACTAGGAGTGAGCGACATGTAAGCTAGACTAGAACTGCTGGCCAAATTATCGTTATCATGAACCGCGGCAGGAAGTTGGTTTTTCTCTGGACTAACACCCTCGGCTCGAGAGTGATCATCTTGGTCGAAGGTCATGAGGTCTTTCTCAGGCGAGATGGGAAGCATGTCTTGCAATTCAATCATAGTTTCAGCCAGGACATCACCAGCCCCGTCATAAGTAAGCATGTCTTCCATAGCTGGGGCAGTAGGCTGGCTTTCCTCTGTACCTGGAACTGCGGCTGGAAGATTATCGTTGTCGTCGAAGTCGATCAGGATTCCTTCTACCGGAGCAGCCACGCCCTGTTTGACCGGTGTCGCATCTTTCTGGGGAAGTTTCCCTCCAACCGTGAGCCCAGCTCGACGATAATCATCCAACTCAGCTCCACCCTGCGCAAACTCCTGCCATCGGCGCACACCCTCGGCACGCCGCGCTGCATTGTCGTCTGCGGTGGAGGTAGGAGCGCGGGTTAGGGCTCGGGGTCGGGGTATGGGACCCACCCTTTCGTCGCGATCATCATCATCGCGATCAAAGTCATCCCAATCGGATCCGGCATCAAAGACCTGAGTTTTGCTGTCCTTGCCCATACCACAGAAGCAATCATGAGTGTGCGGTGGAGAGCACACGCAAATGCAGGGTGTGTTGCAGCACTCGCGAATTTCACGGCAGCGCTGTTTGCAAGAGACCCAGTCATGTTCAGAACTAATCTCGCAAGATATTAGTATTTGAATACATATAAACTGTCATTATTCTTGAAACTTACCCGTGGCATTTGCGGGGACATGGATGTCCACATGGTAAATCTTTGCCACAAGGCTTGTTACAACCGTCGGTGATAGCGTTCCAGTCCTTGAGATCTAGAAGAAGCAATTAGATATTCTCTTTTTTCTGTGGTATTGTCAGTTATTATAGGGACTCACTTTCAATGAGGGTTTCTTGGTTGTGTCTTGCACAATACAGAGGCAGAGCCCGGCCGATGCGAAGGTCTTGGTGGTTCTCGGACATCACATTGGTAACTGCATACCAGAAATCACTATGTTTGCTGACACATTGTGCGTTTCCAAATATGTAAAGACCGTATTTAGCGCGGGACAAGGCAACACAGACTCTGTTGTCTTGTGCGAGAAAGCCGATACCTCGATGATCATTCGATCGAACAAGCGACAGAAGGACAATATCGTTCTCTTCTCCTTGGTATGAGTCGACGGTCAGTATATTCACATATTCTTTGGAGACATTTTGATTCTGTGACTTCTTTCGCATGATCAACTTGCGTTGACCGTTGTAGAACGTCAGGACCGTGATACTTGCTGGCGGGACTTTGTTCATTACAAGGTAGGCAAGGAGATTAACCACCATAGATGCCTCAAAGTCATTTACCTTGGACAGCAGACTGTCGTTGCTTTCATGCGCAGTGTGGTCGAAGAAAAAGGATCGTTTATCTCCCATACCAGGAACCAAAGGGTGATCCTCAACAGACGGATGGTCACGAAGAAGATCCCCATACATGGGGGCCACGAGCTTTCTGATTTCTGGGACCATTCGCCTTTGCTCTTGAAGCATGGCGTATGGCATTTTATTCTTTATTAGGCGTTCAAACATAGAGACGTCAAGGTTGAAAGGATCCCCGCAGAGATCATAGCCGGCACATTGACCCCTGAGCTGCTGGTGATCACCAACAAGAATAAGATGCTGAAGTGATGGAAGGCAAGAAACTGCAACTGGGGCCTCAAGTACTTCTGCTGCCTCTTCAA
This sequence comes from Penicillium expansum, assembly GCF_000769745.1. NCBI lineage: Eukaryota > Fungi > Ascomycota > Eurotiomycetes > Eurotiales > Aspergillaceae > Penicillium > Penicillium expansum. The sequence continues at coordinate 173,570 of NW_015971304.1, read as the reverse complement.
TCAAGATGACCCGGGGATGCAAACTTGAGACTAGTCCTCTGTATTTGCTCAGACCAGTGGTAGTCATACCGATGATCTTTGCCTCTTGGAGAATACAGTAGTCCCGTTCAAATCTACCAATTTGAAAATTAGCAGAGCAATCTTGGTAAGTTTGAGCAAGGCGTTGCACATGTTCTCCCAGAATAGCGATCAGCTGTTGACGCAGGTAGTCATAAATGGCACCGCGATATCTCTTGTGAATCTTGTAAAAGTCTTTCTCTTTCAGCAAGTTTTCAACCGTTGCCCGAGAGATTCTGGCGGTGTTGGAGCTACAAAGACCAGGCGACAATGGGGAAAAGCGTGTTCTGAAAGACGACCAGTCATCCTCATATCTTCCGTGTTCGACTTCAATCTCCTTGAGTTGCTCATACTCCAGGTCAATATCATCATCAATGAACCCGAAGTCACCAGCGTATTCGGAGTCAAACTCTCTCACAGAGTCTGCAAGCCAAGCGGCCAAAGGATCGGCATTTGCGGGGGTGTTGAATTGCTGCCATTTATTTGCAGTCTCTTGCAAGGAGTCAACCTGATCTTGGCTTAAAAGACCATGCTCCAAAAATAGAGATGCTGCAAGAGGCTTGCTGTTACCTGATGGTGCAAGTGGTTTTAGGAGCTTATCAAGCTCGGCCGCGATTTTGTTCTGTTTCTTTCTCATTGGAGTCATCAAACCTCCCTCAATTGTCAATAGGCCCTGGTTTTGTCTGATCTCATAAGGTGTGCGCTTGCGGATTTCAGGATCGGAAGTCCTTCCACCTAGCCGGACATAGTTCTTCTCGAAAACCGAGATATGCTTGATCAGTTGATCGAGAGCATGGTTAGTCTGAGCAGTAATGATTATCGGTGGATCCATTGGCCCTTTGTTTGAGAGCATCATTCTCAGAGCAGCGATAGAGGTAAAGGTCTTGCCTGTTCCAGGAGGGCCCTGAATGATAGCCAGCTTTTTAGTCAACATTCGATTCAGAGCTGACCATTGGGATATATCTAGTTTTCCCATTGGCTGTGATGGCCATCGCTCGATGATGTCATACTTTCCGGTGATATCGAGTGCAGAGGATTCAGACAACGGTGTGAAGTCCATGCACGGCGCGGTGTTAATGTATCCCGGTGGATCAATGTCGCTTACCAAACTGCAGATTTGTTCGTTCAATGGAAAACTAGATAGTGTTAGGTAATCCTTCCAACAGAAGTAGTACTGGTTTCGCGCCTGACCTTTCCTTTGACAGCTTTTGCAGTGCTGTCAAGGTATGTCGATTTGCCTCGAAATATCCCGCTCGAGCCTCAACCATGACCCATTCTTGCCTAGTGAGATATGATAGTCAGTATGATTATTATATCTTGCAAATTCACACACCCATGATATTACGTACTGTGGGTCAACCTCAATATCGTCAGGCGAGGCCAAAAATAGATCAACCTCGGGAGGGTCTTTCTCAACCCCTTCCAGCAGCCGACAAGCCACGACGGCGACGACACATTTGCTCGAGAATGCGTTGTTCTTGGGGGATAGGGCAACAACTGCCCCAGGATTAAGCCGGTTAGAGTATGTCCAGGCAATGTTTTTGCCCGCGCGGCGAGTAGAGAATTGGATGTGCAACGCCAAACCCGCGCGGGCTAGGGTAACACCGACAACGAAGACCTTTCATATAAGAAATGATGTTGATTAGAACTTGTAACTGCCAACTCCGAGAGAGTCCAATGGATTAGCAGCACTCACCTTCTCATAAATAGAAATATCCGGAGTATCTTTCATGAAAGGATCAGCGCGAACCCGGGCCACAGCATTTCGAAGTGGTGCAACTGAGTCTTCTCGGATCAATGCATAATGGGCCTCTAGGTATTCCTCTTTAGAAACCCAGGGTCCTGAAATGCAATTGGGGGCAAGAGCGACGACGTCTCCCGGTATATCTGTCCCGAGGATCTCTTCGGTCGAAGGAAGTTCTGGCTTGGTTTGCCAAAGTTTCCAAGGGCCGTAGATTGGTAGATCCGAGTTGAAGTATTGGCGAATTTCCGGATTAGCAGGCTTGACCTGCTCCTTGGGCCGGTGCCCATATTGAAAGCGAAAATGCGACATGATTGTCTAAATTATGTGCTGGATTAGCCTATATATATTCCAGTAGATCTTCTATCGACCTCACCAAGACACTTCCCAACACTCGATGGCCCCACCGCTAGATGTATTTTATCCTTGAAACGTCACCTGCCGTATGTTTTTGAAGAGTGAGTGTTTACGAATGAGCTGGATTTGTCGTGGAAAGCGGAAAGTGCGTGGGAAAGGAAAAGGCGTGCAAGAAAGGGAAGTGGCTTAAAGTTTCGAAGTCAAATCCAGTGGAGAGCATGTGTCATGTGGATGAGGTCAGAGGAGTTTAGACATGAGGTGATAAAGTTGCATATGCAAATGATTGATGTACTAGTGAGAAGCGAGTGAAGTCGTCTGGAAGGAAGGATGTTGAGGAAGGACAGAAGACAGCAAATCAATGTCTAACAAATGTTTGCTATACATCTGATATATTGTGTACTCTGTATTCCATTACCTACTATATAATACTTACTATAGTCTTATAAAAGTAATAGCTCTCGAGTATTGCATTCCAAGAAATATATTTACCATCAATGGATGTGTAGCTAATGAGGCTCAACATTCCTTTTAAGATCACGTTGGCCACAAAACATACATCGCCAAACTTCCACGTGCTAAATGCTTTATATTAAGAATATCACATCTTAACATAACTAAGTCCTACCACAGATGCATACATGATAGTATCCTCCTAGGAAACCTGTCAATTATTCTCATTCTTGAGTAGAGGTAGGTCTTCAAGCTCATCCTTGCTCTTCAATAAATTAGTTTCACAGAGATATAGTGAAACATCACTCTATTGTGTATGACAATGTGTATATAATGGATATAATGGATAAAAGACCTGATGTTATAGATTCGTATGTAGTAGTAGTATACAGCTTAGGGGCCCTTGACGCTGATTGGTCCGCCAAGCATCGGATCCATTCCCAGATCGGTCCATTTTAAGCCGCGGCGTAACGCGCGACTCTCTCCTTTGAACTCCAGAGCTGGAGCATAATTCCGATCTCGCTGTCATTCGCCTTATTTATTCCCGTTGGCGTCGGAGCTGTTTGTTTGAAAACTCCCAACCCCCTGCTTCAATTGCGGCGCGCAAACGGTAGCTACCCCACACGGAGTGTCACGAGAAGCCCCGGTAATCATGGCTTCATTGGAGGAAGAAGAGGACCGTGACATGGGAGGTATGACAATTCTTTGTTCCAATGGCCTGCCGATTGATCTCAACATTGCTAACCACCCCCGCGATTCCCTAGGCTCCCAGGACGGAAGCTCCGATAACGAGAACGACAACGACAACGATATGGACGACACAATGCGCGACGTCGATGATGGCGAGGGCGACAATGACAACGAAAATGAAAATGATCAAGACGGCGATGGTGATCAAGACCCTGATAGCCCTTCAAATGCGAGCCAGGCGTCAGAGGGCCCTGGCATGCAACAAAACACGAATGGCAATGGCAACAACATCGTGTTTGAACCGTTCTCCATTTACCACCCAAGTGTGCGCCCTGAATGCCTCACTGCCCGGACCTACGATGTGGTCCCAACCACCGCCGCGCCGCATGCCACCTCGATCAATGCTATTACAGCGACAGCGGATATGCGTTGGGTTTTCACCGGTGGATCTGATGGATTCGTGCGAAAGTTCAACTGGGCGGACTCAATCAACAGCAAACTCATGTTGACCGTTGCGCAAAGGCACCCCTTCGTTGATAGTGTGGTCAAAGCTGGAGTCCTGATGACATACTGGGAGAACATGGATGGCAGCCACTTATCACCAGTGTACTCTTTGGCTAGCCATAGCGAAGGATTGTGGCTTCTTACTGGGTTAGAATCCGGGGCGATTCGTCTGCAAACTCTGCGCCACGAAGAGGGCAAGGAAATTGCGCTTCTGCGACAACATACCTCGGCAGTGTCCTCCCTGAACCTTACGTCAGATGAAGAATCACTGCTATCCGGAGGCTGGGATAAACGGGTCTTTGACTGGGATCTGAACACCGGTCAAGCTAGACGAGCTTTCGGTGGCAGCGGCGGACAAATATCTGCTGTGCAGATTCGGCCAGAGTCTAGCCTTCCAGTCCCCAGCGACACAATCGATCCACAGCAGACCAATGGCACATATGCATCAAACTATGCTGCACCTGGCACAGACAACTTCAACTACATGGATACCTCACACGACAACGGAGACGTAGCCCCGACCGAGAACCCGCAGGCGGGCTCCCCGGCAGACTCGCTCTTTGGCGGAGCAGACTCATTATTCGGTGACGGGGATGGTGGAGCTGCTGACGGTGGTGAGCCATCCGGTGGGGTATTTGGGGTAGATGAGGATGACGAGTTTGGCCGCGCTGTAGCCAATGGAGCTATGCCGGATGCCGACGCACCAGGAGAAGTTGATGATGAAATGCCCGCCGAACCAGATGCGGAACATGCACAAAGCACGCACAATGCATTGTCTAAGCAAGCAAATACTCATACTGATGAACCCGACCAGAACACGGAAATGAACGATGCGGATATCTCAGGTGGCCTAGTGCAGCCGGTTGTCAATGGACTCCCTAAAGCAGAGGATCTCGAGACACCTCCACCAGCCCCAGACTTCTCACAAAATACCCAACAAGAGCAAGGTGTGACGAGTGATAATACGTTCTTGGCCGCCTCAATGGATGGAGCAATCCGAGTTTGGGACCGGCGACAGCTTGATCCTGTCGCCCGCATCACCCCCTATAATTCTCCTCCATGGTGTATGAATGCTTGTTGGTCCCCCGATGGAAATTACATATATGCCGGACGCCGAAATGGCACTGTCGAAGAATATAGTCTGCATAAGGGGTTGAGAAATCCCGAACGAACGTTCAAATTCCCACAGGGGAGTGGGCCGGTGACAGCACTGAAGGCTATGCCAAATGGCCGTCATCTTGTTTGGTGAGTAAAGCGCTATCGTGCAACGCAGCATTCTTTTTCTAATCTTTCTCATGTACAGTGCCTCTCACGATATCCTCCGTCTCTATGATCTGCAAAACGTGCAAGCCGACCAGTCTTCTCGCCATTCCCCAGTTCCGTTCCTGATCATTCCGGGTCATCGGACCGGAACTATCTCTCAGCTATATGTCGACAATGCATGCCGTTACATGATCTCCACCAGCGGTAACCGGGGCTGGGAAGGAAACACCACCGAAGTCCTCCTTGGTTACGAGATCGGTGTGCCGCAATAGGAAAAGCTATGAATGGCGGACATGTAAAAGCATAATGACCATAGTGACACATAATGAATGAATATCATGACTTGGAATCTAAAGGTGTGAGAAATTTGCACGATTGAACTGTAACGGACAGTAAAGATTCGCAGCCAAGGAGCCCAACTCTGAAATTGAAATTGAAATAGTTGCAATGTAAATTTACCTTACATGGATGCATATCACAGACACCAACGCCATTTCCCCTCCGTATTTACAACATGCACAAGACCATGTCACTTAAAAATTGAAAGCTCATTGCTCATGATGAATGACTTCGTCCAAGTCCAATCCCTCACAAACTTCAGCTTGCTGGGATCGCCAGGTCCCAAAATGGGGATTGTTAGCCCACTTAACATGTCCATCACGATCGCTATCGAAATAGACATAGCCAGGCTGATCGGCATCTGGCGATTTGGCTGCTTTGGTAGCTCCCCGGGGCCCAACCACAAGGCTACCAAAACCAGGCAATGCAACATTGGGAACATGAGTCCTTGCCTCAATATTCCCATTTTCGATATTATTGACAGTAATAAGATAGACAGGCGGAAGATCTGCTTCGCGGTTTGCACGAAGCGGCATAGGAATCCACGCCTCATTGTTGTAGGACTCTGGGCGGTCCTTGTCGTGGCGGAGGGGCAGTGGCCGATCCAAGAGCATATCATCCAGTTTGCCTGTGTCTAATAGTATACCAGGTGTTTGAACATAGAGAACACTGTCATACTGCATAAACTGGATTTGGCCCAGGTGGAGCAGCTTGGTGTTTGTTGTTGAGTATCCTGCAGCTGTGGCTGCTGACATGTCGATCGGGAGGAGCCAGATATTATATTTGGCACTGGCAGCGCGTAATAATGATAATGCTTTGGTGGCAGATGCGCCCAATTTTTGGGCTGACATTCGGTCCCATTGCTCTGGGTACACGAAGAGCCGGTCCTGGACGGCTGTTCCATTTGTGGAGAGTTGTTTGAAGAACAGGATTGCGGAGCAGATATCTGATGGGTCTGGTTCAGATAACATTTGGAGATAGGCATAGTTTCCAGATGAGTCGTAGTTTATTTGACTCCCAATGATTGGTATATCTTCATCAGCCCCATACCCCGTGTCCGATACACCTCGTTTTAGTGGCTTTTGGAATGCGGGGCCCGATCTATGTCTTGCCTTTTGTGCAGCTTCCTGGGGTTTCAAAGCATGTTGAATGTTCTTCACAGATTGCTGCTGCAGGACATATCCAGAGAGAAATAATAGTGCAGTAAATATGCAGATCACTCCCATCGACACAATGGCCGAAACTGTAGAGGACGTTAAAAGAACCATGGCCACAAGGGAGGCTGCATAGGTCGGATAATGAGAGTGTGATGAGACAAAATTGAAATTTCAGACATGCATAGCCCCTTGGACGAGGTTCAAGATATAACCACTTTGGACTATTAATCTCCAAGCATGTCTTTTTGTTAGGCTCGTTTCATGACATCAGGTTGTTTACGTTGTCCACGCGACTATCGATAAGCAGTCTTGGCGGTATCGCTTCAAAGCAGGTTGTTGACCAGGATGGTTATTTTTAGTCGGGCATTGATCATCGGCCATTTGGATGGGTAATAATTATATGAGATTCCTGTTGGTAATTCAAATACAAATCAATGATCTAGCAATGCATGCTGAGAAGACAGCCCTATATATATACCTTTTCGTCAAACAACAACCGCGATAAAGGCGGTGATGAAGGCGGTAACCCCAAATCCGCATTATCGCGATGGTCTCAAAAAAACTGCCGTAGTCCTTTTTCGCTTCGCTTTGATGCCTTGGCACTTCCGCATCTGCCCTCACTCTCAAAATGGCAGCTCATCGCGCCGATGCCAGCTCGTTCCTCGATAACCGTGGCTACAAGGGCCCCCTCGTCCGTGGCGTCAACCCCGCTACACTCTTCGAGAAAGCCGTGCGCGACCGCATCACCGACTCATACTACTGGAAGGAACAGTGCTTCGGTTTGAACGCAGCGACTCTGTGTGATCGCGCAGTCGAATTGACCTCCATTGGTGGAACATACGGTGTATCTGAGAAACCAACCCCCTTCCTTTGCCTTGCATTCAAGCTCCTCCAGCTCGGGCCTGACCGAGACGTCATCCTCGAACTACTCAATTACACCGACCCCGGCAGTGGCGACGAGGCAGAAAATCCAGATGATTCCCTTGTCAAGGATCGAGGCGACTTCAAATACCTCCGCGCTCTTGCGGCCTTCTACGTGCGATTGACCTTCGACTCGGTCGATGTCTACAAAACCCTGGAACCACTACTTCTCGATTACCGAAAACTGAAGCGACGGGTGCGCGACTCTTTCACGCTTACATATATGGATCAGTTCGTCGATGATCTTCTCACAAAAGACCGTGTCTGTGGTACCAGTCTCTGGAAGCTGCCGCCGCGATCACAACTGGAGGACTTGGATTTGCTAGATGAGCGAATCAGTCCGTGTGAGCCAGAAGACTGATGAGTCCAATATGATTTTCAGCACACAAAAACATAAATCCGGAGAAGGGGTAGAGGCTACCACAGAAGACAAGACTAACACGTCGGGTTATAGTGAGTTTTGTCTAAGTGGTCAGTGCTGCGCACTGTACACGGGTGCCTCCCCCATAATCAAATAGTCATCTGCCGCCAAGCCTCGGGACATTTTTACCCTTTTGGGTAACAGAAGGGCTTCCAATTCGGTATACTTGTTCCCAGTTCTTATCTCTTCTTGTTTGAGTACAGAATCAATCCATTCAAGATCTTGATTCTTGGGTTTTATCCATGTTAAGCAGCGTAGGGAATTAATTGACAGCTAAACCTCCTCCGAATAATGGCAAACCACACGTCTCTAGTATATATTGATAGGTCGTAAACTCGACCTGCGTAATTGATCTACATGCAACTTGTCTACTTGCGGGCTATATGTACATGGTAGAACATATGATAAGGCCACCTGGAAAGAGTAGCATGATACGCATGCACTCGCTTCCAATAACCCGCGTGTGACGTCGATACAGCAGAAACCAGCATAGACCGGTATTTCCACTCCCAACACGGCAAATCCAATCGAGCCAGACGACCAAAGCAGATATCCGACGCGCACCTCTTGTCACTCTGAACGGATGCGAATTTCACCCCCGCTTCGGACATCCCTCATCCAAGTGCAACAATATCCGAACATACTTTGCCCAATGTTAGCCCGGAGAGTACTTATTCGCCATAGTCCCCGTCCATCTATAGATCGGTACTTACTTTTGCGAAGCCTGCCCTCTGCAACTGTATAAACGGCGTATATTCAATCACCATCCACGTCCGGTTGCTTCAACTGGTATGGATTGAGCCGCTATGGACCTCTTGTCGATCCTGGAGAATCTCTGGCGGATTGGACTCATCCTACTAGCTGCCACTGGAGTCTACGCTGCTATTAATCGGACATTTGGCAGATCTCTCTTGGCTAAAGTAACGCTGCGAGGTCGAAAACATTCAACCGCCCGAACACCACCACGGTCCTTCTCCCCAGACAAGAAAGCTACAACAAGCCCAACTGCCCCATCTAGCTACGACAATGTTCTCCCACCCCAACGCAGACATATCCTAGAAGATCTTAATTGTGATTCCGCACCCGGACGCGACGTGCACGAAGATGAAGTGCGTCGGAATATTCTACCCATGAGCGCCGACTATAGAATCAGCCCGTGCGACAAGTACACACCGATGGGCTTCTCGGTGGCAGAGGTCAAAGGACTTGGAGACTTTCCAGACTATGCGACTCTAAGTGGAGTTCCACTTCCCAGCCCATACCCCGAGTTCAATATCGAGAAGGCACTGCCTCGGCCGTATCGTCCATTCAGGTGGTCATATCACCAAACGATGTGTACGTTCCATATAAAGCCCGAAAATCATGATCTAAAACTGATCTCCTGCCTCCTTTAAAAACAGCCTTGACCAAGCTCGAACCAGACTGGTGGGTCGAGCTCGAAAACACATACAAGAGCCGCATTGCCCAGCGCAAAGAACTTTATGCTAAAAATGGCAAGGAAGTCCTCGATGCTATGCCAGGCTCCGAGCTTGCATGCAAGGAGTTAATGGAGATGGTCTTGCAATTTATCTGCGCCCGATACCCCCAGTACTTCACGCTGGTTGACAAGCGTGTTCTACAGAACAAGATCCTCGGTACCGAGCAGGACGTCACAGCTAAGCCCCCTCTCGAGATCCTTATGGACAATGTACCAGAGGATTTTGCAATCATGCTTCGTGACGAGACGACGGGATTCTATTTCCTGCGTGCAGCGGTGGTCTGCTCGGCGCTAGGGTGGAATGTCGCGTCGAAAGTTGGGAAACAACTACATGAGATTCATGAAACGATTCCGGATTACAAGGAGAAGATGCAGTTTTCGATGGATCGGTATGTTGGTGGTTTCCCGGGGGATTCAATATTATCGAAGTGCTGACGTGCGAGTTTGGTTTAGATTTTTCACCAAGATGCCAACTGAGAAGCCAATCCAGAGAGGCTCTTGGGGCCTGGAAATTGGACAGCCATTGTACATGCCACCCGGGGACCCCCATGAATTACAACGGCTATCTCAGCGGGCTGATTTGACCATTGATGAGTGTCACCTGCGGGTGGACTGGCAGACTCTCAGACGCCTACCTTTGTCGGGTGCGGTTATTTTCAATTTCAAGGGGCTTTTTACTTCAGTCGCGGAATTTCGCGATGAACCTGGCGTACCGGGTTTGCTGGTTAAACTTCTTACAGAGGGAAAGAAGAACCTCATGGATTACAAGGGTGTTTGGCATGTTCAGCATGTTGTACTTCCCAAGTTGAAGGAATGGTCTGAGGAGCAGAAGGAGAATGGGTCAGTCCCGAAAGATTGGGAAGTATCTACTCTGGATGACAGTCCATGGTTCAAGGGTTGGCAAGAGAAGTGGCATCGGCAGCAGGGATTCTAGGCAGTTGATATGTGATTGTTCGCTAGTATTATTTCTTTGATTGAAACATAAACAATCAATACGATGTTGATGCTGTATTTTGTACTTCCCAGATGTTGGCCGATATTAAATCAATGAATACGTCAGTCAAGACCAGGCTGTTGATTTTCAGATAACTGGCCAGATTTTCTGCAGCAATCTCTTTGGGCGAAATTGTTTTTCCTCCTGCAATCTTTATTTGGTTATTATTATCATTGGTATATTCAAGAGCGCGCACGATGTTGCTACAAGAATATCTAATATTCCTTACATTGCTCTCACTTGCTCTCTTATCTACCAACCAATCCTTCGGTATATCTACCTAGGCAACTTTAAGACCTACTACTACGCGAGCCTCTCTATTGCCAGAGAAAAAACTGTTATTAATTTCCATAATAAGCAGCTTTGTTCTGTTCACAGCTTTGCTACTTGGGGGGTGTCTTTTTATTGAGATTTACCAGCGCAACAAGACCTGTCATCTCCTACCAACGGTTTCGAACTGAACTTCAAGCACCCCGACATGTTTTACAGCCAATTTACATCTTGGATCCCTCCCTCATAGGCCGTGTAGCCCAGGAATTCGGTGAAGAGCGGCGACATTTCTGTTCCCAAGCTAAGAGGTACCTGATCAAAGGAGGGCAAAGCGAATGACACAGGAGAAAATCACAAAATTCAAACATAGGGCATGAAAGAATAACTATTTTCAATGGGAAAACTACAAACCACCCCAAAATATTTCAGTATGTAACAAAGAGACTGTATTTTCTGTTTCATCGCCTCATAAAATCCCTTCGGAAAAAAAAAAAAAAGAAAAGAAAAATTAGTTCTGAGGTTCACCTTGTGTAGTTGTCGGTATTCGCACTTTTTAATGGTAACTCGGCGAGCGGCCATTCCATTACTATTGTACAGAACTTGCAGGAATCTGCGATTGCCGTGGCCAATGAAGCCATTCTTCCCACTCGGGTCCAAGATACTGACTGATTGAATCAACTAGATACTTGCCGCCATCACAGAATACCCACAAATGTCTGTGGGTATCAACAAGGGCACCGAAATGCGCCAAGATAACCAGAGCCTCGCACTTCCTCTGCGCAATCATATCAATATATTCGCGAGGGACAAGTATCGGCCATGCAACGAGAACATCTAAGCTGTCGGCCCGTTGAGCCTCACTGTTGACCACAGTGACGACGGATTGCAAGGCCTTGATAGTCTGTTCGTACGTCCTTGTAGTAGAGTCGTCGTAACCAAGGCCTTTGATACGATCAAAAAGCACCTGGCAAACTGGACCCAGAGCATCCGGCTCAGGAATCCGAGAGCCAAGCTGCAACATCGGTTTCAATGCTGTTTGTTGTAAAAGTTGCCATCTCCCCCCGCCTGCGACAGTGCGTACCCCATAGTGCAGCACAACGTACCGAACAAATTGGTCAAGAAAACTCTCAAAGTCATTATCTCGATAGACTAGTGTCTCACAGAGCATATGCAGCCCCAGAATGCCCGCGAATAGAAAGATTGAGACGTAATTTTCGTCATTGATATGTGATGATGAGCTGTTGAATGAGCTCAGTGCATAACTCTGCAGCTGGGTGGAGTGGTGCCGGTAGAAATCCCGCTGTCCCGGTCTGGTGATGCTAAGATGCAAGGCACTCAGAGATAGAAGTTCGTTCATGAGATATGGCGCACCAATGCCATACCGCAAGATATCCCGGAAGGGGATATTAGAAGGATTGAATGCCTTCATGGCTTCTGAAGAGAGATTCAGAACAAGCTCCACATGAAGCATATTAACGGGAGCATCTTCTGGACTACTGATGGGTTCTTGGCCGGGCGGAGAGGTCATGCCCGGTGATCCAACGGCGGGTGATGCAGTAGCAGTTTCGCTTCTAACACTGCGAGAGGACTGGTCGTTGGGGACAGGGTCCAAAAACTCGCAGTGTCTCTGCGAACTGATACAATTGGAACATATTGGTCTTTTCTCATCACACTGAGTAGGGTCAGCGGCTGCACATAGGCGGTCGTCGTTGAGTGACAAACCTTCATGTGGCGGCGCTTGCATTCAATGCAGCCATTTCGAGATTTCTTATGCGTTCTTCGGACCATTTCGCCACACTGTGATATAGAGAAAGATAAGGCTAGGGCCGGAAGTCTTGGTTCCGATACGCGAGTAGTATATTTCAGACCCCTGGGCCCATAGCGGAGGTAAATGGTGCAGCCTAAACAGTTTTAGATAGTCCGCAGCAAGCCTAATCTCTAGACCCACCAACTATATTGCAAGTCCACTTGGACTTTCTTGAGTGATCCCGAGGTCAAGTCGTGAGGTTAGAAAAAATGTGAGAATACGCGTATGCACAGACCATGTCTCCACTTTGATTAAGGTTAAAAGTCTTGGCACTTGCAGGCTCCGCCGTTTTAGGTATCTGCCATATAAACTGCATGGGCTCTACCTGTTCAAATATTTCATTATATAATATTCAACCTCTTTTGCGTAAAAATATATCGCTTAGTTTAGATAGCGTACCGGCTTTTGTCAATATCTGCTATATTTAAATCCCACCCTGCCACCCCTTCACTTTCATTTTTTACCACTCTCAACATTGGGACCCACAACCTATAAAAAGCCCAACCCTCAATCGTTTCTCCTTTTTGTGAGGAAAAAGTTTTCACTCTACACAATATGGCTGAGCTTAAGCCTTACAGAGGGGGTTACTACCTCTGGAAATATCTCCCCTCGATCCCAGCAGCCGTCATCTTCTTGGTGCTTTTCGCCGCTGCCACAACATTTCACTTTTGGAAGCTCCACCGAACAAAAGCTTGGTTCTGCCTCGCATTTTCTATCGGCGGACTCTGTACGTATACTGGGACACTTAATTGAATCGAACTTCGCTGACTGGGTTTCACACGAAGTCGAAGTAATCGGTTACGCTGCTCGAGTCGCTGCGCACAACAGCACAGATTCGGTGATCGTTTTTGCGATTCAGAATGTCTTCCTCCTCCTTGGACCTACTCTTTTCGCAGCCTCCGTATACATGACTCTGGCGCGAATCATCTGCAGTGTCCATGCCGAGAAACACTCCCTTGTTCGCATCAAATGGCTCACCAAGATATTCGTGATGGGCGATGTCGTGTCATTCCTCGTGCAAGGTGGTGCATCAGGCCTGATGGCCACGGGAAATAACCAGAAAATGGGCTCAAACATTGTGGTCGCTGGTCTCGTCATCCAGGTTATCATGTTTGGTCTGTTCATTGTCACTTCGATTGTCTTCGAGGTTCGCATGCGTCGATCACCCCCGGCGGAGGCCTTCGATGAGGGAATCAACTGGATGAGGCATTTGCGCACGCTCTATGCTGTCAGTGCCCTTATCCTGGTTCGGAGCATTTTTCGAGTTGTGGAGTATGCAGCTGGTAACGATGGATATCCACTTACCCATGAGTGGATGCTCTATGTGTTTGACTCTGTGCTGATGATAATCTCTATGCTCATCTGGGGTATTTGGCATCCCGGCACACTGCCGAGACTCACGGTATCGGATCAGGAGACAGTCACCGAAGTGGCGGCTGACCTAGAGTTGAAGCAGAGCTGAGCTGTACGGACATAGGTCTACTTCAATGTAGACTTCATGCTCATTGCTATTTTACTAGCTTCTAGGCCTTCCTGAAATAATGAAAATCTCAGTTATGACATTAGATGGCGGACTCTAGCCTGCATAATCGTAATCACCTTTCTTTAAGCTGAATCTAGTTATCACAATAATTGCAGATCAGACTTGGGAATGCAATCAAAGGGTTGAAACTGAATGTAGCCTCGTCCTATTCATTTAGACATACAAGACATAATGTGTTTGTATAAACAAACTTACTTTGGAAATTGCAACTTAAGAGGAAGAGCAACCTGAATCTAGTGCCCCAACAGCAGCCTAGTGAGAATATGCCTACCTATGTTGTACGTAGGTACATATTCGTACTACGAGGGAAGTGCTGAAGATCCTCCCCTACCTAGACTATCCCGGTTCCACTCCGGTCGATCTTGCGTCGATCCGCTCTTTTGATATTCTATGCCTTCCATCCTCCTTCTGTCTATCACCTCGAAGCTGAATTTCAAAAAAAACCTCCACTTCATCATTAGTGCTTAAGGTATCCGTACGTGACACCTGAGGACTGGCAAGATATAGGGTTTTCCTCCATTTATTACCTTTCATTATCTTCACTTTCCTTAAATATGTCCATGGAGGGATAAGCAGCCAACACAGAAGCATCAATATATATAAAGCCATAGCGAGCATGCTAATACCATACATTGTTGACAGCTGTAGGCTTGGCAGCGATGTTCTACAGATCAACGGTCTTGCATTGACCAATCATGGTTCGTTAGTACACATCTGGCGGCAGAGGCTGAAATGATTTATAGGGAAAGAATGGGAGAATTAGGATGACCAATTCACTCCCGACAACTGGATCCCCCGATCTTCCCACTTCATCCGCCTAACAGGTAAACATCCGCTCAACGGCAAGCCAGAATTGCAAGCCCTCTTTGGAGCGGGTCTCATCACCCCGAATTCACTACACTATGTTCGCAACCATGGCCCTGTGCCCCATCCACTGTGGGAAACCCACCAATTTGACGTAGAGGGCGGAAACCTGGTCTTATCGACGGAAGATCTCGCAAGCAACTACAACTACGAGATTATCAACATTGCAGTAGCAATGGCGTGCGATGGCAGCCGGAGGAAAGAGCTAAATATGATACAACGCTCGAAAGGTTTCAATTGGGGCGCTGGAGCCATTAGCTGCGCGTTTTGGAAAGGCCCTCTCCTACGGGATGTACTTCTAGCGGTTGGCATTCAGGCCCTTGATCCACTCCACGAAAAGCGTCCGCGTTGGGTCCATTTAGAAAGCGTTGATGACCTCAGAGAGGGCAAGTACGCGACATCAATTCCGTTAGCATATGTGATGGATTCTGAAAACGACGTGATTTTGGCATACGAAATGAACAATATGCGACTGCCACCAGACCACGGTTATCCAGTGCGTCTGATAGTCCCCAGTTACGTGGTTGGTTGTTGTGTCAAATGCCTCCAGAAGATTTGGGTCTCTGACAAGAAGAACGATAGCCATTTTCATATTTGGGACAACAGGTTTCTGCCTAGTTTTATTCGGGATAAAAGACTCGGAGTTCTCAGACATCATGTTCCATCACCCAAGCACGGCCTGCAACGAACAGAGCCTCACCTCAATCATCGTGCATGGTGCGGCAAAGATTGACGACAACGACGATAGCTGCTCGGTGCTGTACTTCCGACATCCCTGCGAGCCTGGCACAGGGACTGGGGGCTGGATGCAGCCCTCCTCGGCTGAGAACCGCATCGAGAATATCAAGCACGAGGCAGCATCCCCGCAAAAGCAATTTACGCGTGAGGAGATTGAAAGGCACAAAAAAGAAAATGACTGCTGGGTTGTCATCAATGGCAAAGTCTACGATGCGACAAGTGTGCTTGATTGGCATCCCGGCGGCAAGGCACCTATCATGGTGCATTCGGGTAGGGCACATGCCGATACCACGATGATTTTGAGGGCATCCATGATGACTATGCGGAGCAGAAGCTTAGCGGTACTATATGACCGTTCCCAATTTTGTTAAATATTGACTGACTGGACACAGAATGCGTCCTTAGTGTTGTTACAGAAAAGACGATTAGGTATATCAAGAAGCAGGCCGAAGATGAGGTCAAAGATAAATTCAACTCCCCAAAGAAGAGCTTGGAGACTGTCTTTGACCGCCATTGGTGGAATGTTGTTCGTTTTCAGGGGAAGGAACATATTTCCGAGGACACTCGTCGATACACTTTTTGCTACCCGCGGATAGGCAGAAGCTCGGTCTCAGCACCTGCCAGCATCTTCAACTCGGATTCCATTTTAGTGATCGGCTCGTCGTGAGGCCATACACACCCACGAGGCCAGTCTTTGAGAGAAGAAGATGGCACATTTGACCTTTTCATCAAGACATACGCCCCGGGTCAATCCCAGCCAAGCGGAACGATAAGCGATATCCTGGACTGTCTACATCCTAGTGAGGAAATCGAAGTCAAAGGGCCTTCCGGTAAGGTCAGGTACATCGGCCAAGAGAGATTCATGATCGACGACAAAGAATATCATTTCCCCAATGCCAGTCTTGTCTTGGGAGGATCCGGTATCACCCCGGTGTACCAGCTCATCTCACGTATCGTACGTACCAAGGATCGATGTTTGAAGAATACAATACCAACATCAAGCTCATTAATACAAACAAGACCGAAGGCGATATTCTATTGAGGAATGATTTGGATAAACTTGCAAAGAATGATCCGGGTCGATGCAAGATCACTCATGTTCTTTCAAATCCAAATAATAACTGGACAGGAGAGAAGTGCCATGTGTCGAAGGACATTCTGCAGAAGTATGCATTTGAACCTGAGAAAGGGAATCTGGCGCTGCTTTGTGGTCCTCCGACTATGTTTCAGAAGGCTGTGCTTCCAGTGCTTCGGGAGATTGGATACAAAGAGGACGAGAACTTGTTGGGATTTTAATTTCGTTGCCCCTCAGCAATCGAATCCTCGGGTTGCGAAAATATAGCCTGTAATAGAGTCACTAACCCTGCCCAGGTGGAAAACCTCGCTTACGAAGCGCAGGCACGGCTGATGCCCACACATCTTCAATATTGTGGGACAAGAATATTCGGCCGCGCTTGCAGCCTTGTGATGTATTTTTCATTGTTCTTTCTAGATCGTTGAAAATGTCTTTTAGGTGGTCTTTTAGGTGGTCTTTTAGGTGGTCTCTTAAAATGGTTGTTCTAGAGGTCTTTTCAGATGTATGAAAACGCGGTAAAAAAAAGCATACTTCTTGGAAGGGACTTTTCTATGTATAACCTGTGATTGTGAAGATCATGCGAAATTCACACGTCGACCAGATATATAACACAATTCCCTTGGTGGTTTCCTGTTAGATCCCCGTCATACTTGAATAAAGTAATTGCTGCAATACTTTAAGGATTATAAAACTTCATAAAGTCAAATTATAACTTGAGGTCTGCCTCCCAACTCCCATGCACATCATCACATAGGCACTCAAGCCTTGGCAGACTCAACCTCGACGTGGTCAGTTTCAATATGCTTCTCGGCCTTAAGATCCTCCAACACCTCAATACCGGCAAGGCCAAGGCTCTCATTGATGCGCATCATGCGCAGACGATCAGCTTCAGCGATGCTATTATTATCACCACCGAAGAAGACATCCAACTCCTCAAGTGTTTTGTCCTTGGTCTCAGGGGCGAACTTCCAAATGAACAGACCACCTAAAGCACTAAAGATGGCGAAGAAGATGTAGGTACCGTACTTCATCGAGCCCAACATATCCTTAGTAGTGAGACCAATGATAAAGTTGAACATCCAGTTGGTTGAAGCGACAATTGAGACACCGCGGGAGCGCTGACTGTTAGGGAAGATTTCTTGGGCCAACACCCAAGAGACGGGACCTGTTCAATAAATGGTTAATGGAATGAGACATATGAGCTGGTTGCGTGGTGACATACCCCAAGAGTAAGCAAAGTTGACAGCGAAAAGCCAGATGAAAGCAATGGCAACCCAACCTTGAGGCCTGGCAAGTCCCTCATTCAGGTTCCACTTAGGCTCGTATATACCCTCCACGATTGCGACAACGATATGGCAAATAAACATGCCGGCAGCACCGACAATCAAGAAGGTCTTGCGGCCGAATTTATCGAGATAAAGGACGGTAGGTAGGGTAAAGATGATCTGCAGGATGCCAGTCACACCAGTGGCGAGGAGGGTTGTCTTCGTGGAGGAGAAACCGAACTAAGAAAAAAGAATAGAGTTAGCAACCATTATCCGGAGCAAAATTGAAAGGGTGGTTGAGAAAAAAGGAATCACTCACCGAAGAGAAAATCTGGGGCGCATAGTAGAGCACGGCGTTGATACCAGTGAACTGTTGGAAAACCATCATACCGCAACCGAGCGTCAGGCGCTTGAACATGTTGGGGGCAAACAGGGCTTTCCAGGGAGCCAATACACCTCCAGATCCAACAACCTCACTCTCAGTCTCTTCATCGAACATAACAGCAGCCTTGATCTCAAGGTACTCCGCACGAACAAGTGGATCATTCACAGGCAGGCGACGCAGCCTAGAGATGCACTCCTTGGCCTCTTCATCACGGTGCTTCATCATCAACCAACGAGGCGAGAAGGGGAAGAAGAAGAGACCGAAGAACAAGATCCAAGCCGGGATAATCTGCAAAGCCAAGGGAAGTCTCCACGCGATAGTCTTCTGACCCAAGCAGGTGTGGCCATGGTTCTGAGCGGCATTGTATGTTCCACTGGCCAGGTAAGGGTTCGAGATACCCTCTGGCTGACAGGTGTTGCTGCCGACAAACTGCATACCATAGTCGAGCCAGAAAGAAATGGCAGTACCGACAGTGATGGACAGCTGCTGCAAGGAAACAAGCGATCCACGCAGCTCAGGGGGAGCGATCTCGGCTTGGTACAGTGGGATGACCATACTGAACATACCAATACCAACACCACCGATAATTCTGCCGGCAAAGAAGTACGCAGGATTCTGTGCACCGGCCTGAAGACCAGTGCCCAGGGTGAAGATGATGACGGCAACCATCATGGCATACTTACGCGAAATACGATCTGCGAGAACACCGTTGATCAAAGCACCAGCCCAGGCACCTAGCTCGAGGGCTGACACCAACCAACCCTGGATCGTGGAACCCATGAATGTCGGGAAGTGGTTTTGGAAATTCTCCATGACGAGAACCGGACCCATCACACCCTGATCGTATCCATACATGATACAACCCAGCGACGCAAACAAACAAGTAAAGAATACATATGGGTTTGAGATAAAACCTTTGAGACCGTGGGGCTTCTCTGCGTTGGTACGCCCAACCACAGACTGACTGATTGCCATATTGAAGACAAAGCTGGGGGCAAGATCGAGAACAGGAAAAATGCAATGTAACCAAGGAAGAAAGTGGGCTAAGCATGCGGATTATATAGTGCTGGCCGCATTTCCAGCCTCGAAAATTTTCTTCCGCCGCTTACTCTGGGGTTAGACCCCACGAATGGTATTTCCCCGGAAATAGCGACAAAACGCGCAGCTAACCGAAGATTCGACATGGGGGACACTCAATCATTCGATGGCATGTGCCGGTCCAAGGGGCCAATAGCACGCTACGACCAAATTCGACGCTAGACCGACCATTAGACATGCCATTATCCGGAAAGACGAAAATGAATATAAAATTATCGGAGGCTAAGGTGCGCCACCAACCAAAAGAAGCATCAGACCAGCCGTCTCGGCATTGACTGGGCACCTTGGGCCCGAACTTCTCATAGAACAAGCCTCCAGGTCTGAGGGCGCCGTGGCTTGGCTGCATTGGGCTATGATTCGTTAAACGAGTGTCAGCTTTGATCCTTTCTCAATGTCCATGTCATCCAACTACATGAAGGGAAATTCTAGTGCTTACTGCACTGACAATTTGGATGGAGTTAGATACAACATGACCCCCGCAAACCCGACAATTGGCCGATCCCAGTCAGTGAAATCAATGGGTATACTATTCGTATTGCGGGTATCTGTTCGTGTGTCATCTCTACTGGGAGTATTCCGTATTCGGTAGAATATTTGGTGATCAGTAAGCTTCAACTATAATTGAAATTTTTTTTTTCGACTGGCCTAGCATGTTTTGAGGACCAGGGATCCACAGATAACCAAGTAAATGGAAAAAGACATACGTAGTAGAGAAAAAGAAGTACAGGGACCGGCTAATCTTCGGGTCTGCTATTTTGGATGTGAACTCTGTAGGTTGGTTTCTCATGTTATGTTTTACAATTCTAAACCCACAATTCTCCAGATTGGCTGACCTTCGGCGTTAAGCCTCGGGTTGTAAAAAAATTAATAAATTAAAAAGATGCCCAACTTCGGGCTAGCGGCCTCTTCGGCACTGGCTTGGCTCGGGATTGGCCAAAAACCTCGGGGAACCGACCGCGTGGTCTTCCGGGGTTTACCCATGGGGTTCAAACTTTGCCAGTTCCAGATGCTCGGTGAGTTAACTCCGGGGTGAAATCTGGGGATGATATGCACTTATACACTCATATGTTGTTCTCCTGTTTGTGACTCATAAGTTCATTGCTGTTGTACCTGGTTTTTCTCGGAGTCCTGAGCCCAGCTTCCGGCTCTTCCGGTGTCGTATATCACGTCGGGCTATAACCCCATGCCGTGAAACCCTACGGGGTCGCCTATCTAGAGGGACCAATGAGTGTCGCCGGTTTCAATTTGTCGCCGACTCGGGTCTAGTCAAAATGCAGTGTCTAACACGTTGTTTTCGTTTTGTTTATGAAAAGAGAACGCCTTCGAGACAAATTAGGCTAGCGCTAGCTATCTCTCTTGCTGGCAGTGTTTTTCATGAATTCGCCTGAACTAGATCCCTGTCAATTTACTAAGAACATGCGTTCATATGACTCTCGGGTATGTCACGCAATTTCATTCAATATATAGTGGTCATACATCAACATCAACTCTCCGTTAGCTATCGTGGCAAGGACTGTATCAAATAACAGAAATATTCTCAGAGCTCAACATTACAAAGAAATTCCACTGCATTTTGGAATGCCTTCATGGCCTGTCTTTGTTGCCCCAAGCCACCAGCGCAACACGAGGATTCCGGAAAAGATACCAACATCCCAACAAGAACAAAGAGGCCATTCAACGCTGAGATCCAAATTCAGAACTCAAATTATACAACGAACCGTTGTCATTTTAACTGATTTATGGGACTTCTAATCTGAGCCACATCTGCTAACAGGGGGACAAAGATACATTGACAATGTGCATTGTGCCTGAATGGTTTTAAGTCTACTCTTAGATGAAAACAAAGGCCCCTTCCCTTGAGCTCTTTGTCGCCGAGTACAATCTCAATTTTTGGGTCTTGATACCTAGATCTCCAAAAGCTATATAAGCCCCCCGTTCCTCTGAATCATACATGCATCAAGTTCTCCGCCACTCCCCACTATTCCAGTCTTCTGGCTCCAGGGTTTCTAATTCTCTGAGCCTAGTGGTCGGTCAAGTACAACTTACAAGTCTACTCCTCCCCTTCTCGGCACAAAGAACAATTTATATGATCATGTCAGCTAACTATAACTGGCAGGCTGTCCACCCAGTCTACGGAGTACCCATTTCCGTCGTGCAGGCCACCGAGCAGCCAGCAATCCGCTGCGACGTTCGTCAGAGACACAACCTCCCTTCTAGATCATGGGCGGTACGTATTTCCACATGGATCAACACTAACTATTTCTTATGGTCTTTGTGCGCTGGACTTGCGGGTTATCGCTCTGACGAGGAGTGGACGAATACATTCGAGATCCACTATCGAAAGACCTGGGATGAGATCCAGGCCAGAGTACGGGAGATCGATGAGCCTTATAGGTTCGGTGTGCCCATTCCAATGCCACCAGTCATCCAGGCTGTAGTCATCCACCACCCCGAGAGTGGCCCTGCGGAGATATTCACGGTTCGCCCGGAGGCTCGTCCGTCACATCTTGTTCCTCAGATAATTATTATGTCGCCGGATGCTGTATGGGGACTTTTGAGGTTTGTGACTGAGCGTCAGTCCTCTGTCCCTGATATATTTGATGTAGTGCTCGATATTTCGCCGCCAGCGCTGTCGCACCCTGTAGATAAACAGGTTAACCACAGTATGGCCAGAAAGAGAATATCTCAAGGCAACTCGAAGGATGATGTGGTAGACACGTACTACCAGTTTGGAAATTAAGATCAAGTATGAGGTATGTGGTGTCTTTTGTTCCTTTCCGCCTTTTTATATATAAAATTTCAGGAAAATAAATTGATATTTATTCTGATCATCCGCTCTCCGGACATGACATAGTAATATAATGAGACCTTGGAAAATACATGAATGCCTTGATATAAACTTTATAGGGGTTTACTGGGCTTATAAGCCTCACTTGAAGAGAAAGGCCCTTCAACTGCTCGTCTATTGCCTCAATTGACTTCACCTTCGTCTGTCAATTGGGGATGACAACATGGCTTAGAAGTCACGCATGAATTACTTTGAATGGTTTTACATGTATTTGATAGAATATAGATGTAAAGCAAGTGTGAAGAGTAGGAAATATGTTGTGGGCATAGAACAAAAGTGTCCTCTTGACTTAGAGTGGCGCCTTGGTAAGTTTTATATCATCCATGTACCACGCCAAATCACCTGCTCCATGCTGATCATGCACACTTTCACCATTTCCTAGACATCGGAACCGGTTCTTAGAGCGGTAGTCGATATTGAAGTGCTCCCCACCAATATTCTCAAGACAGTCTTTTTAGTGCAAAACTGACCCTGGATATACCCCGGTGACATGGCCTTTACTTTTTCCGTTTTTGTACCAGCTCCGACATTCATCTGACCACACCATACGCTTGAGGAACTCCTGACAATAAACATTGTAGTCTTCCATGGCTTCCTTTTTGACATCAATTGACCTGCGTGAAATATGTTAGTCAAATGTTGACAAGACCCACGAATATCATAATGACTCACTTGATATCCTCCGCAGAAATCTTCTTGGCCCAGCGGAGAATGTAATCGCATGTCCAAGAGATCTGCGTCAAAACTGAGCCATGGGAGATAGGACAATTGGGCCCGTTGAAGATAAAATAATTCGGCATTGTGTCCACTTGGACCGCAAAGAAAGCCTCGGGGTTACCTTTCCATCGCTCTTCCAATGTCGCTCCATGGCGACCAATCATCTTCCAAGATGGGATAAAGGTCGTGTCGAACCCTGTGGCACAGACTATCACGTCGAATTGTTGCTCATCGCCTGCAACGGTTCTGATACCCTGTTCTGTGATTCGCTCGATCGGATCAAAGGTTAGGGTTGCATTGTCATTAGAAAAAGCCTCCAGATACCCATCTCCTGGTGTTAAGCGATGGCAGCCAGGACGGAACTCGTGAGAAAGCATCTTTAACAGTATTTCTGGGTCGGAGATTCCTTTCATTCGCTCCGCCATCTGTTGCTTGCAGGCCTGTGTCAATCCCAATTGCATTGGGTGGTCTCTATACATCCCAAAAAAGAACGCATTGACACTTTACTCAAATTTAGATTAGCTCTGGCGACCACTAGTTTGGCGGAGCCCTATGTTGACTTTGAGCTTACCTAGCCTCTAACTCTCTTCGATACTTAAAATGAGCCGCGGCGTCTTCCGCGAAGTGTGATTTCTCCTCCTCTGTATAGGGAAAATTGCCCCCATTTTGTGTCTTCTCCGCACAAAAGTTGACAGAAACCCAGGTCGGATTACGCACAAAGTTGACAAGCTGGGCGACCTTCGGCTGCATTGCAGCCACGCATTGAATTCCGGAGGAGCCATTACCAATGACTGCAACTCGTTTATTCGACCAGTCATAGGTGTTATCCCTAATATGGCTCGTTATTAAACTTTGTTTGAGAGTTGATAAACAACATCTGCTCACCAGGTCGAAGTGTGAAGTAACTTGCCCCTGAAACTCAATAGGCCCTCAATGTCAGGCCAGCTGGTTTTGCTACCCGTAATATCACCGTTAGCAGGGGAAAACAATATCCAGGATAACTAACTCTCACTTCAAAAAGCCAGCCGCATTGACCAGAATATCCGCCTCGTCATGAATTATTGTAGGACCTTACGGGCAGGGATGTCACTGGATAGATTAGTTAATACAGTCATTTTTATTAGAGGTATCGACACAATACTCACCAAGCGACACCAGGATAGGTGTTTTCAAACCAGGTTCCGCCAACCTCGGGGTTCTTTTCGTAGATTTGCAATTCCACAAAATCACCGAGCTTCAGCTCATGGTCGATCTTGTAGGCAAGTGTCAACCCCGAGTAACCCGCACCAATGCAGATGATCTTTAGTTTCCGTCGCGTATATGCAGGTTGCTCGGCGCAGGGGATCCAGTTGGGTGGGGTCTCGCCATTAGCAACGCGAGTGGCAGATGTTGGGAGAGAGGCGGAACCATTTTGCAACCCATTCGAAGGGAGATTGTAACGCATATTGGGGAACGATTTGGGGGCCGAGGATTCAATTGTCGGTGAGTTGCTCTTATATTAGTACTATAGCTCCCGCGGAAACTGCATGTGTATTATAGAATAGAGAAAATGAACTAAACTAAGGGGCATACGCATATGGAGTGATTAGGTGTTCTTTGGGTTTTTCATTTGTACGAGCAGAAAAAGATGTAGGTCTTAGACCGCCGCTACTCCGTATAGGCTTTTGATTGACACAGTGTTACATGGTTTATGGTGGCAATTGAACAGAAGTACTGATGCAGTTGGCTGTTATCAAATCCCCTACTCCGTATACGTTGTATAGCTCGTCTCCACCCGTGGGCACTGGCCCGCGGGGAGGCTAACTGGTGCCGCGGTCAGATACCGGCTTTCTCCACACTTATAACTCCTGTCAGTTGGTATCACAGGTCACATATCGTGGAGTGCAAAGTACTGCACCCATGTTACAAGGATCATTAGGTCTTGCTAAATGGAATACGCGACGCTGGAGAACAACAAACCGCCCCCAACTTACCAAGCCACTAATACAACTACTAATACAACTTACGGAGTATCCCGTATCTGTGCTGTGCATAATTTCTACGTACTCAGTAGTTATGTCGTAGTTATGCCTTCCCCTATGTTTCCAAACAAGAAGTTTACCTCTTAGTATCTCAATTGCAAATTGCCAATATATGACGACGGTAGATTCTATTTTATATTGTACACAAAATAATGCGAATGTAGTGCATCTCAAACTGCACCACAGCATATTCGCAACTAACAAAGCTAAGGAACTCTTCGTCCTTCCAGGGCCGTGTTTGTAACAATTGAAGACAGATCAGCGTTTTTTGCCTGTTTTATACTTGTCCCATGTCACATCCACATCTTGTTGAACTGTAATACCACTAGAATCTCCTCGCTCCACGTCATGGTGGTCACTCACAGCCTCATCCCTCAACGACTGAGTGGCATTTATAACGTTCATTAGTTCGACTTCGTCTACACAACTAAAGTCATTGATACTGAATAAAGAGTCCTTGGGTGGCTTTTTTGCTCGTGGTTTCCGCAGCCAGGTCGTTATAGTAGATGGATGTTCAGCGCTCGGATTGGTGCTGCGGCTGTTCGATGAACGCATTGTCCGAACTTTAGCCCACCACCGTCGAAAGAATGGTCCGAAGGTAGGTAGGCATGCGCAGATGATTCCAACAAAAGGTTCTACGCATGACCAGATAAAGACAGGTGCCATAGTCCACGTAGCATCTGTTCCGTATGTGTTTTTCTGAAGCGAGAGGATTCGGCAAATGCTTGCCACGCAAACACTGATGTCAATTAGCCAGGATCAAATAGTAGTAGGAGGTAGAGAAAGCATACAAACTTCCTAGGAGCAAGATCCCCATCACCGCTATCTTCTGCGACAATTGCATCTGCAACTTGTAAATTGTTGGTATTGGCATACACAGTATTATCACATCAATCAACATAGCAGCAATTCCATTACCAAAAAGGAATGTCGGCACATCAATGCATACACCAATGGCTGTTGGATCAGTATAGACCAGCCAGAAATACGGGAGTGGTCGACAGGCCACTGCAACCGTGACGATAATAGTGGCCCAGTACCCAAGCACCAAGAACATGCAGAAGCCTAGTGACCAGCGAAAGTTAAAGATGCGGCCATAAAAGAAGACGATGGATGATTTTGTGAAAGTGACAGCTGTGGCGTAAATCATAACATAGGCAAACAGTATCTGAATGTTTTGTCAACGTCCATCTCAAGCACCTCGTTCAGTATTTTACATACTTCCCAAAACTCTGCTTTGGTCAAGGATTGTAAATGATAACCATTTCCATGAGGAATGCCTAGAGACTGGTGTAAGTGATATGCCAATCCATTGAGCATACTAGGACACATTTTTAACTCACTTATAAAGCAGGATATTGCTGTGCCCCATGAGAATAAAAGAGCTGCAATGATGAGGTAGTCATCGACAGCTAATTTCCTCGCCTCTTTGGCTTTCACTGGTGCAGCTAATCGCAATATAACCGCAGTGGTTCCCAACACCGCTACAGGAACAACTGCTCCCAACAATTTGCCTGTCTGGTTCTTTGCCAGATCTACCCCAGGCGGTGCTGGGCCAAAATTACCTGTAGCTGTAATGCTAGGCATTTTGGCCGTCTTGCGATAGATGAAAGCGTATTACAGATGATGAACACAGATCCGCAGATCTGAAGATGTCTAACCTAGCAGCTCGGGTAGACCACTCCATATGTAGTCTGATTTTCACAGGTTAAGGCAGTTATCTAGTGACGAAGGGTCTTTCAGGTCAGGGGTTTTAGTTTTAAGATATCTAAGATGCTAGAACTCGTAATGATCCGCGAACCTGAGAATGAAGTTGAGATATCTCATTTAATTATGTCAATTTGCGTCAGTGTGTAGAGTATAGGGGTGTAAGTATCAGAACCACTACTTTAGTGTAAAAGTATATCCTAGAGCCTGGGCTCCGGTAATGGTCTAGTCTCTGGTTGATACGAGACTTGACCCTTCTTAACGGTCAAATGCTGTGCGATCAATGCGCCGGGGCCCCACAACCCGTCCATTTGACAGCACGGGTGTGCCGCTCTCTTCCTTTCAGTACTCCGTACTTTCGACGTCGGATATCTCAAAGACCAGCCCTAGACTCGGTTTTGATAGAATCAAAAGTCTCCGCGTTCGCCACACATACCCTTTACTGCTCATTTCCGCTTGGGGCTCGACTAGCCATAAAGCAGGGATTAGAAGTGACCGAGCACGGCCGTAACAACTTGTAAATAGGTACGTGTCCTATCTGTCGGCCACTAATAGCTAGTGATAACACTCCGTACTTTGTTGAGAATTGTGATTGATTCTTTAAGTCCCATCAGCCTCGGCTGTGGATTTCACGACCCCAGCGAAGTGCGGCCAGGTCATCAAACCAAATCAAGGGAAATCAAGATTATATACGACAAGCATCACACTGAAATAATTCTTTGTTGTATCTCTTGGTTTATATTCATCTATATATTTAGGACAAGAAAAGCTTAGGGCTTTTTGCGGGTCTCTAGTACGCCGTCGATTTCCTCGGCCCCATCCGGTGAACTTTGACTGCACAATAAATAACTATGAAAGTCTAAACAGTAAACAAAACCAGCTGCAAGCAGTGAGATTTAAGAATAGAATGACGATCCTCGCCCACAGTAGGAATCTGTGGATGTGCCAAGGGATTTTTAACTCTTGTCAGTAGCGGCGCCCAGCAAAAAAAAATATAAATGATGGATTTGTCTTTCTTCCTTTCTCTCCCTGCCTATCATATAAAATCTTAATTGCCATATCCAGTCCTATGCGCGCCCCAATCTATATTAGGAAGTGATTCGCCAACATCTCTAGTATATGTCCACAGATGTATATATAGTTCAGGCATGTGATCCCCAAAGCGAAATTAGGGTGAAAGAGCCCATAAACAAGGACACAGCAGTACCGATGGGCACCTATGTAATATAAATACTGACTTTCATGATTGAAAATGACTTTGTTTTGATATGTTACAGGAAGTGGCTTTGGTATCTGGGCTTTGCGGGCCACTAGGCAGAGGACGAATCCCTTCCGAAACAAGTGTCAATAAGGGGAACGGTAGATATTTGTGGTAGCTCTCATGAATAATACGTTATATTTCTACGATATAAAATTCTGTTTCAGGGAATATGAGAAGATATGTGAGACGTTCCTCTGGAAAGATATATATATAGGAGGCCGTGAGCTTGGGGCAGCAATTTCGGCCTCCCAGTATGAAATTATTGAAACGCTCATCAACCGTGGCGTGAGCAAAGAGCAAGACAAAAGGGACAGTGTTTCGCCGCTTATCTGCGCTATCAGGACTGGAACCTTGAGGATCCTGACATTATTCTATGAAGAAGGGCCGAAGCGTCCCTCCTTGATATATAACCCCGGGATACTGCACTCGCCTTCAGCATATGCCGCGGCTCTTGCTGTTGGGGTTCCCGAGATTGTGGAATATCTGGAGGTTTGTATAGACCGTGACGGCGGCGGCCCTCAAACAACGGAGAGTGCTACTGATGCCGACAAGGCTCGCAACGTTCTGGGGAGTATGTCAAATATTTATCACCAGGACGGGTACATTCCAAAGGCAGAAGAGACTCAAGCCAAGTGCACGCTCGTCCACCAAATTGCGTTGCATCTCTTACCCTCAGCAGGGGGAGATCTTGAGTTGGGTCGGATCTGCAAGTTGGTCGAAAAAGCCCCAGAGATACAGACTATGGACCTGTTAGGAAAGGCCTTGCCACCCCTTCTTCGCACGATCAGGGAAGAGGCTGATCCTCAAAAGAGAGCATTTTTCTTGGAGACTTTGGAGGTTGTCATTAATGATCAAATCGCAAGTCAGCTAAGCAAACTTAGAGAGCGACAACCATCAGTGGCTGATGAGGTGGATCAGAGGACAGGCAAGCTCGATAAGGCTTTGAGCCATCTTTGGTTTGTGGCAAGGGAAAACATCGATAATGACGAGATGGACAGAGTCATGATGGTCATTTCGCGCCTTCTTCGATTCTAGCCTTTCTTCTCCTCATATTAACATTGTTCTGTCTTCGTTTCGGAGTTTTCACACTAATATTCTGGAAATAAAATCGTTATAAAACTTCCCATTGCAAGATGAACTAATACAAGCCTGAAAAGAGTGTAGAATGCCAGGATTGATTTCTGTAGGTAGGTATCCATGTCAAGATCATAGAGAAATGGATACCAGTGACATTCCCGACATGACCCGGAAGAAACAGATTGTAGCTTCGAGACACTAGATGGTGACCCAAGTAGAAGTGGCGAGGACACAGCATATTTTACTGCATGTGGTTACAAGCATACTAAAGTCGGAGACACAACACCATATCAATCTACAGCCATACCACCCCATACAACAGGATCCAGTAGTTAGCAAATCTTTATCCCAAGCGTAGAGTAATTCCATTGAATGAGGCAGTCTAAACACAGCGCCGGGGACGTATCCCCTGAGATCGAAGCCATAGCAAATGCACGAACAATTAAGGCGGGGGCAGCGATAGAAGAGGCCAAGTAGTACATGACAAATAAAGAGAAAACAAGCAAAGCTAATAGGCATATTGGGACAAATAAGAGCAAGAGAAAAATAAAAGGCCAAGAAAGCAACGAGCCCAGAGGCTGGTGATGTCAGGTGGATCGAAAGGCGGCAATGTATGTATGTATACTTTCAGATCATGTCGGCATGGGCTGGCATCGTCACCGATGTGGCGGGTATGTATGCAGGATAATAATGTATGTGTTGCTCGTGAGGGCGTCTCAAGTGGCCGGGGGATTAACCATAGATTTCAATTCTGTTGGGCTCTTATTTGCTGTATCCTTCTAGTGTGTTCTGACGGGCCAATGCCAATGCATGCACCCTCAGAACCGTTCCTTGGCAGTGGAGTAGAGGCCGCCGGGCTTCATGTGCCGCTGTTTCGCATTTTCTCCCCAGCTGCACCCATAAGACTAGAAGGGAAGATGGAGGAAGAAATCGAGCAACAAGTGGGTATCATAATGGGGCTGTTTTGGGATGGCGCGAAATTAATGCAGATTGAAAAGCGCCGGACGAGAGAAAAGAAACAAAAAATGGTCGAGAAAGTTGTCATTTCGAAGTTAGTCGGGGTTGGTAAGCTAGAAATCACCAAATTAGCAAGATTTTTTTGGCAAGTATCCAGGGTGCAATATTCAACTTACCCGAAGAACAGGACGCGAGTAGTCTTCGTTGTCTTGCAGTGAAACACTGCTCTCCCGAGCACCGTTCGGGTAGAGAATGGTGTTGGTCTTCATCCGCCGATCGGTGAATGTTGTGCCCGAACGTGTGGGAATAGGTCCACCGGCAGCGCCTTCTCCATTTCTCCGCGGGAACAGACCTCCCATGAAGCTAGATCCCCTGCTAGTTCTGTCTTCGGCCATATCCTGGCTTGGGATGGGGCTGACGGCACGAGCGCGTTTGCGGTAGAAGAAGACCAAGAAGATGAGAGCACCAAGTAGGGCGAGTCCTCCAAGAACACCAATCACGATACCTGCGATAGAACCTCCACTCATTTTCGAGCTGGTAGCCGCAGTGGTAGCCGATGCAGAATCAGCGCCAGCGCCCACAGTCGGACTTGAGCCAGAAACGGTGATTGTCTTGACTTGGCCGCCAGAGTTAGTCTGGACTGAGACGGTTTCTGAGGTACTGGTTGTTGTATCCGATGAGGTTGACTAGGATCAAAAGTTAGCCAAGTGTGCCATTTGATCAAACCGGTGATGCTGAAGATACAGTTTGTGAAGCCGATGGGGAAGAATCCGAGGCAGTCACAGTGACAGTTGTGGGCTGAACGATAGTACTCTCCTATCCCCGACATTAGAGCCACAAGCTAGGAAAGAGTAGAACACCCAATCAATGCTACTTAGGCCAGAAGGTTTATCGCTCCAAAAATAGAAAACAGAAGGGAAACCAAGAAAAATGCGATCCAAGAGAAAGTAAGGGGACTAGCTTACCGAGGTTGAGGTTGAGGTTGATGATGTTGTGGTTGACGACGAAGACGAAGTGGTTTTTGAGGTTGTTGAACCACCGGCTGTGCTAACGATATCGTTGCCTGAAATTTCCACGTAGGCGAATACTCCTTTGGTTGCACTTCCACAACTGTCTGCGGGATAACCCGGACATGCACCATCACAGTTTGTGGTGTCTGATTGCGACGCCGCGGAGGGAGCAACATTTGAGCACCAGCACTTCTTCCCTTGTAGGATACCTAGGGCGTAATTGGCGCAAGTAGCTTCACAAGCTCCATTTGATTGATATGTGTCGGTAACTGCGAAAAGTTAGTGATATTACTAAATTTGTAAAGTTTGCGATCACTCACCTGCACTGAAGGAAGACCCCGTATTGTCTGAAGCACAGTACGCGAGGCTGGATGCGGCCGACGCGAATGGCCGAGCCAGGAGAGCAAAAACTGAGACCACCACCGGAACCTTCATGGTGTGCTCGATCGATAATTTATTATCGGACCCGATCGCTTGCTCTTAATATTTGGGGTTTTCTTTATTTTCCACCCAGATCCCGACAAGCATGAAGGTAGCGACGATAAGAAGTTTGTAGGCGCAGAGTGAAGATTGAATTCCGCTGCGTGGGCCGACCGATGTGAATTGTCGATCCCCTATGGACCAGAGTCCGATGGTGCCTGGACGAAGAATCTAATGTGTCGATGGTAGTCGATCGAAAAGGTCCCAATTGTTATTTGTTGATCCCCCACTAAACACTGAAAAAGTCGTAGGTTGTCCCGTATCAAAGACACATTGTCTCGGTGGATGTCTCCGAGGGCTGAAGGGCTAGGCAACAAAATAACAAGAAAGGAAATGAAAGGAAATGAAATGAAGCGATGGAGGAGAAAGCGAGGTTCCAATGTACACAGGAGAGAGAGAGAGAGATAGAGAGAGAGAAGAGAAGAGGAGAAGGGGGATCTCCACAGTCACGGGCCATGCTATCCTGCTATCCTACTCCTCGTCGGAGTATGTCGAGGCTTCCCGACATACCCGGTGGATACTGATTTTCTTATTTTACTGTGGGATTTACGGAGTAAATTTTATTAATTGAGATCTCAAAGTAAATTGTAGTTTATTTACAGATCTTCTACTCTGTGTGTTTTTTTTTTTCCCTCCATGAATGCTTTATAGGATATCTTGTTATCTCTGTAAGGTACCTGTGTACAAAGCGTGAGCCTATAAAAAGCCATCTTATAATCTTATACAAAGTAGCTCATAACAAAGTACATATGTATAATAGTGTATAACAGTGTATAACAAGTAAAACACAGTATAACCCAGTATAACCAAGTATTTTATTGACTTTTTTCCTAAAGCGCTTTTTCTCCACTGCAATGGCCTGACTGGTAGAACCAAAGATCGTTGCACCAGGGAAACATTCCACCCTTCATACCTACCTGTTTTTCTTTTTTTTCCCTCTATCTTGATGACTCTGTATTCACTTTCTAATATCTACAGTACGGAGTAGTGCCCTTCTATTGATGTATCATTTTCTTTATTACATCCGAAACAGTTGTCCGAGGGATCGCCAATGCATTACCAGGATTACAAAGTCTAGCGTAATTATAGACATACGTAATTGGGTGGAGAGAAAAAAAAACTCCTAACACTAAGAATGTTCCAACTTCGAATTGGCCTTTTTTACTCCGTATAAAGCTCTCTACGGAGTAAGAACCTTCGAGACTAAATCCATTGTGGCGATAAAAATAATTCCTCCACTCCATCAGTGTCCAGCTTAGCGTCAATGCAGCAACTTACGTATGCGACTCGGATCAAGTTGTCATTAACCACACAGCCTGCCAAGGTTTCCAAATATCATTATGAAATGGCCACCTGTCAACTTGCAAATTCCCTGGTACATTGTGTCTAGACCGTGAGGTAACACAGGGAATTCTATAACCCCGGGAATATTGAATATTGCACGGAGTACGGGATACACCGAATGCTCGCTCTCGCCCCAATGCCCAGCCGCCAGAAACGACGATCAATTGGAGAGATCGCTGTGATTTGCCGGCTCGAAGCGAGTCGGTTGTGATGAAACAACTAGGATTTACCGGCCATTAAGTACAATTGTCGTGCTTTCTCTCTTAAAACGTATTATTTGGGCTGATGACTAGCGCGTCTTAATCTGGCCTGGGACAGCATACTAACACATTGAGTTGCATGTTGTACAACATCCAAGGATTTTACACGGAGTACGGAGTAGTACTTACTAATTATGATTTCCCCTTTTTCCAAGGTTTATTTCCTTTCTCGATTCATCCAATATGAATCATCCTACTCATCTCCCAAGTGGAGCTGCTCCACTTGGTGTAAAAACGTAAAAATGATACAATAAATGCCCTAGTATCGATCGATCTTGAAATTTCGATTGCATACAATTTGTGCTATAAATGGCTGAATATAAATGGCTGAAGGATTTAAGACTTCTTGTTACACATATAATATAATTGCATGTGGTTCAATTAGACCTTTAAAACTGTACCTGGCGACTTTTATGTGTTTTCCGAATGCAGAACCTTAAAACTCCATTAGTAATACCGAGAATCATTCTAAACCTGGAATACATTCAAATGTTGTGAAATCCATAATATTCATAATATTCATATTCATACAAATCTGCTTACGACCGAACCTTACACATCTAGGCAATGCCAAGGCAAAGCCTTGGAGTCATGATGTTGTGGCTAATATGGCTGAGACAAATCCACAGTGCATGGAAGGGGAGCTAGCTCAGTACGACGTAATCTCCCGCAGGGGGCTTACACAGCACGGGTGCCGCGTACTTAGGGCTACTCCATCGGGGTTCTCCCTCTATGTTGTAAGCTATGCGGTCTTCTTGCAAGGTGTCGATTCAAGATGTGGCGAGGTTAAGGGGGATCCTATTTCAATTATTGTTATTGTGCCTGGTGGCTTGCAGGTGGCGTCCTGGGTCTGAAACAAGCCTACAGTGCTGATCACTTGTTACAGCCTGCATGAGGCATCCGCGAACCAGATGTCGGAGTTGATTACATTTGTGTTTACTTTACTCTGTACAAGATTTATTTCTAGAGGTCTAAAGTTAGTCTTGCATCCATTCGATATTCAATCAACATGTTCATTAAAAAGGTGTTTCGAGATACATCATACTCCTGTCACATAAGCATGTGAGCAGGAGATCAACTGGTCTGTGGTATGTATGGTACATGAAATGTGTAGGACTG
Organism: Penicillium expansum; assembly: GCF_000769745.1. Taxonomy (NCBI): domain Eukaryota; kingdom Fungi; phylum Ascomycota; class Eurotiomycetes; order Eurotiales; family Aspergillaceae; genus Penicillium; species Penicillium expansum. The sequence continues at coordinate 139,353 of NW_015971304.1, read as the reverse complement.
GCTTCCATCATTTAACTCTCCTGTTTGAAGTCAAGAGATAGATGACTAGTTCCGGAGACCACATCAGTTGCGCTGGTTGAACTTTCCATGCTGTCTGAAGCCTCCGAATCCGCTGGGTCCGCTGACTTCTCGGAACTCTTCGAAGTCTGGCTAACACTGCGCGAACGGTTGGTGTCGGACCCTGGCAGAGGGCTAATCATCGATGCGCCGATATCCTCTACGTATTCTGAGCCAGGAGGGGAATCGAAATCATTCAAAGAAGATTCAACCCAAGCCAGAACGTCGTCGTTTGGCGGAGTGGAAGGCTGGTCCAGTTGGGTAGTAATGTCTGATTTGGCGTCGTTATCCTCCTCACTATCTTCATCGAAGAAACTGCCGGCAGCGCACAAGCCGACCAGTCGAGTGAAATGCCACTGCATGTCCAGCAAGTCGAAACTCGGAAGCGGTCGCTTGACAGGGTCGTCGGTTGTCATTTTGAAGCGGTGGCCAGACTCAATGGCATGGTATGTTGGTTCATCTCGCTTTCCCAACATCACGTGCAGTCGATCCACGCTGTTGAGTTTCTTGGTAGAGATGGGCTCCTTGGTTAAATCAACCATGTCGTAAAGCCTGTGGTCTGGCCTCGGCTGCCAATAGAACTCAATTTCAATTTCGGTCATATCATCGGAGATCCAGACGGGACGCAGGGCGAACAAACCACTTGACCATGCAGACCGAAGGTCTCTCCGAAGACAGATCAGATTAGTGCAATCATTGACAGCACTTTCAGGCTGGGTTGGCTTCTTGAAAACAGCCTTTTTCCATCTTTCGGCTCTATCTTTTCCCCAGAACACATCCGCGAACCTCCAGATGTTAGGAGAAAGCGGATCATCTTGCAAGCTGGAGCTGATTGAGCTCGCTGGGAAGATCGGAGCAGTTTGGTAAATCTTGCGGGTACCTGTGATGACACACTTGTGTCCATCTCGTTCTCTGGCGGCATAGATTGCAACTGGGGGAGCGCGTGACCGCGGGCTGAAACTAGAATGTGGGCGCCCTGCTCCTATCTGTTGAGAGGGAGCTGGTGTCACCGTCCATTTAAATGGAAGGGTACAAATTAGGTCGCAAATAGCATCCATGATCTTCAATGAGAAGTGGGCGAGCTGCAGAATACACTCGAGCTTCTCGATGTCGCACACCTGTAAGACGGCCCAGAGTGGCGAGGGCACTTCTTGTCCCAGTAGAGCTTTCTTGAGCTGGCGAATGATGCCTTTGCGCTTCTCAGACGGGATATTGAAATTCTCATCATTCGCGCGAACAACCGTGGGGGAGCGACCTAGCCCCAAGGAACTTCCAGAGGGGAGGCGGCCTAGCTCCGAGCCAGAGGGGACTGTACTACCTGATGCGGATGCGTGCGACATATTGATCACGTGGAGGCTGCGTGAGAAAGACGGTGAATGTTATGATGATCCGCCAGGCACATGGGCGTGTTGACAAGAGAAGAGCGTTCTTTTGATCTGATCTTTGGCTATATATATGTTCAAATTGACAACGCGCGTGCTATTCACACTCGGGGAAGGAGCTGCTGGACGAGCCTATTCTCAGGATGCGATACATACAAAACGCCGGTGGCACTTTCCCAGTTCGTTTGCTAAAGTTATCATAAATTCATGGATCATAAACATCACTTTCATGGGTGTCATTACCGCCGAGAATGCATCCATTCTCGATCTTGAATATCTCGCATGCGCTTCTCCATCATCCGTGCTCGTGGAGGCATTCCCATATGAGGTCTCATACGGGGCATAATATCAGGCATAGAGGCCCTCTCCCGCTGGATGTCACGGATGCGTTTGCGACGAGCACTTCGGATCTCATCGGACAATTCAACAAGCTCATCGATGTCCTCCTGTAGGCAAATGAGTCAGAATCCAAGAAAGCCGTCTGTTCGGATGATACATACCGATTCTAGGTACGAGAAGATGTAGTAGCATGTCCTCGTCTCTTCATACTCAAATCCCATCTGCTCAATAGCTTCCCTCACTACCAACTTCTTCGCTATTTCCGTCCACCGATCATTTCGCGTCTCCTCCGGATCGGTGACCTGCTGAGCAATTCGTCCCATTTCCGCTTCACCCACTGACGTATTTCGCGGTTTAACCTCAACAATGTCCAGAGCCCCGGTCATTTCAATGGCTTCGTCGGGAGATGGAGCATGTACCACAGACCAGTCGTCCGTGCCTCTGGGGGCCTTGTTTACTATCCGGGTGCTCTTGAACATTATATCATCCTCCACATCGCGCATGGAAGAAGTGTCGCTTGTTCCATGGCTGTAAGCCAACTCGCTCTCCTCTTCCAGTGGCCCAGGTCGATGACGAGTTGCGGATATTGTTTCTCGCTCCCACGGGTCGTTGAAATCGACAGCTGGGCCGCTGGTCGGAGATATTGAGTCTTCTGGAGTAAGAGACTCTTCACTATCACGGTGTTTGAGGACTATGTTTTCCTCTGACATTCGTCCACCTCGCATTTTTCTAGACCGGATGTTAGTGTGCGGCAAAAGAAGAGGATTGATCTACTCACCGATGTTGAATATCAATCTCATCAAAGCTACCTCTCCGGGACCGCGGTTCCGGACTGCGCACACGAGGTGTACGGGCGTCTTTAAAGCCTGGTTTGGTTAGCAGAATGTTCTTGCTAGGCTACTAACGTCAGCCTTACCATGGTCAATGTGCCTATGGTGAGTAAACACGTCTTGGTGGATTGGGGGTACATGTATCGAATCCAAAGAAGGCGACGGCTGGCGAGATGAGAGCTTGTCCTTTGATTTCCGAATACTGATCTCTTCCTTAATCTTCTCAAAGTCGCGGGAGCGTGACTTGGAGTCAAACTGCGAGCGCTCACTAAGCTCTTCGTCCAGTGGGATCTGTTCCCTACCTCCTCGCCGAAGACCTCTTAATTCGCGTTCGAGATCCTCGGAAGGTACGCTGCGTCGTCTTTCACGGCCGCGTGTAACTATTTCCTCCTCATCAACACGGTCGACCGGGGCTCGGCGTCGCTCTGGAGGTGCATTGTCAAGGAGGACCTCTTCCACCTCGACTGTGTGGGGAGGCGGAGGCCGTGGCCTTGATCGATGGTATGGTTCTTTTTCCTCAAACTCCAATCTCCTTTCACGCGATCGAATATCGAGTTCACTGTCCCACCCGCGACGTAAAGGAGGCTCTTCCTTTTCTTTCCGCCGGATTACCCGTTCCTCTTCCTCGAATTCGCGCTCTGGGCGGTGTCTTCTTCCTCCATGTTTTCCCCGCCCTTCAACTAAGAGGTCTTCTTCCGACTCACTTTCTGGGCGTCGCCTGCGATGGCGTTTTTCTCTCTCCTCGTAGAGAAGATCGTCCTCAGACCTTCGTTCTGGGTGACGTCTGCTCCCCCTGTGTACTTCTCTGTCTTCAATAATCAAACCCTCCTCTTCAAATTCCCGAGGATGGCGCCTACTTCCTCGGCGTCTTTCCCGTTCAACGATGAATCCTTCGTCCTCCTCGAATTCTAGATCTGAACGACGCCTCCTACCACTGTCTCTTTTTCTTAATCTTTCCTCGAACAGAAGATCCTCTTCGGAGACTGGCTCCGGGCGGTGTCTTCTATCTCGACGCCTTTCTTTTTCGTCGATGAATGGATCGCTTTCGACTTTTCGCTCTCTTTCAGGACGATGCCTCCTATGCCCACGCCTTTCTTTTTCATCGATGAAAAGATCGCTTTCAACTTCTCGCTCTCTTTCAGGGCGATGCCTCCTATCTCCACGACTTTCTCTCTCCTCGAAAACCAAATCCTCGTCAACTTCTCGCGGATGACGTCGACTACCCCGGCGTCTCTCTCGTTCCTCAAGAACAAAATCCTCCTCGTCTACTTCATGAGGACGAGGTCTACGCCGAGACCCAGACGGCCGCATGTATGCATCATCGCGGTCTAGAGGCATGTATCGCTCAGGGGAGACCATGTCTACCTCCTCCCTTGACCGCATGTAAACCACATCATCCCGCTCTCGCGGTGGCGCAAAGCTCTCTTCCATAAAGTCTCGCCTGGGACGTTCTCGGATGTGCATACGCTCCATATCCTCGACTAGGGGTTCGGACCTTCGGCGACGATATTCGATATCTTCCTCGTAGTCGCGATCTCGTCGGCGCGGCCTGTGGTCTCGCTCACGCTCTCGTTCCATTTCGTAGAATTCATCTTCGTCGTAGTCACGGGGTGGTGCTCGGCGGGGCATCGTGGGACTGTGTGAATGATCACCGCATCGGATTTGGTGATCGATCGGCTGTTTACGGTCGGAAATCTATCTCGATCACGATGAGAAGACTCTTAGCTTCAGGCTTTGGCACGGGACCCTGTCAAACGGCTCAGTTCAAGGCAACCGTCAGTTTGGTATTTGGTGACTAGTGGGGCTTGCGCAAAAAGAAGGTGGGCTGTGCTCTAGTAGAAGTCACCAAGTCGGGCGGCTAATGAGAGTACGACGAGCAAGATAAATCGCTACCTAGGTAGATCAAAAATCGACTAAAAACACCTACACACACAATATAGGGCAGTAAAAACGTGGACCGTGTGACTTGGAGGGCTGACGAAAAGCAAACTGATCGACCCCGCGGCTGATGTCACCAGTTCTCTTAGCAGGGTCTACAACATACAAAGTAGGAAATCAACAACAATTCTCGTTCAAGGTCTTCGTGTTTGTTTACTCACTAAGTCTCCCAATCTTGAAGTTCTTCCCCGGAATCTTAGCTAATCCTATTGGAACCTTGGTTCTCTTCTCAAAAACCGTGGCTTTGGGATCTGTAATGCTTGGCGTTCTCGAAGTTCTTATAGAGGGCAACCCAAAGCCGCATATCCGAACCCTGTTGATCATTTGAGCCCAATGTACATTGTTGGGTGCTTCTGCTTGGAGTCCCCGGGAAGTTCACCACACACGGCCCCTTCGTGAAACCAACGTTAAGATTAGATGCACTTCTTAACGCCCACAACCCAGAGAAATATCAATCTAGCTCTTCTTGAGTTTCATATGCTTTGACAACGAGTAAAAGTATAAAATTATGAGCAATCAATATCAGTTCACCCAATGAGGCGATGGTGTGATTTTGGTCAAGGCATTGGGTATATCATAGCTATAATAAGCTGCGTAAGTGAAACCAGTACAAAAGTACATGAGAGAACAGAAGGTGATAATAGGCTCATCGGTCACTGGAAAGCAAGTCGCATCTGGCCCTTTTCGGGCTTACCCCGACTCCCTCCACCTCGCCCACCTCTCCCACGAGCAGCTGTACCTCGTGCACTATTTTTCGTGGGCAGTGGCGGCTGTGAAACCTTGGCCTCCTCTCTGTCCTGGCTTGCAAGGTCCTTGGCAAAGTGCCAATCATCATGTTCTTCCTTTTCATACTCATACATCGACTTAGAGCACCGTGGACATACGAACCGGGGAATCCCGCTCAGTTCGTGGTCCGTTTCAATAGAATCTCGGGGGCTGTCGGGCTCATCTGCAGCAGTATTTTTAAGATGTGATGGGTTCCCAAAGAAACCTTTTATCTTAGCCCCGTCTCCGTCAAGCTTACGTCTTTTCTCAGTTGAGGCTTGTTCACTGGAAGAACTATCGGCCTCTCGAAGTCTTGAAGAATGACTCAGAGCTTTTGCTTGATCACCGCGAATCAAGAAGCCCTCAATAGCCTTGTTGTTGCTCACGCCATCTTCAAAGCTTGACACGCTCAACGACAGGTTTGAACAGGGCCATGCCTGTCCGTCAGCCACAACTTGACGAAGCAAAGTATTGGCCAGATCGTAGAGGAGGTTCTCGTCAATTGCGCTAGAGCCTGGGATTGGTATTTGTCGAGAACGAGATTGCGTCGTTCGATAGTGCATCGTAATCACTTTTGGACGACGTCTATTTTCAAGCACGCCGTCTTCCACAAGCCGGCCATATATATCAGCTGCAAAGATACGAAGCCACTTCTCGGCTTGATCAAGTGAGTTTATGCTCGGTCTAAAAGACTTCGCGGATAGCATAGATTTAATTTGGGTTCGGGGATTGACCTCACTACGGTCCTCACCACGGATGATCCCGTAAAGCCAGGTTGCCGTGTGGTCGGCCAGCTTAGTGCGCAATTGCTCAAGGGGTACGTTAAGAAGCTCGCTGACTTTCTCCGTCCCAAAGGCGCCAGTTATTTGATCGCCAAGTTTACCACCCAGCATTCTGATCTGAGTAAATTTGTAACCACCTAGGAAATGTTGTACCGCTCGATTCCGCACAACGGTTTGTAGGTTAGGCTTATTGCAAGCACTTCCTAGTTTTGCGATCATTTTATTGCGGCCAAGCCCAGCGGAACAGGTATAGCTGAGCTTCTCCCAAACTGCATTCCGCACCAACCGTACAATTTCGGATCCTATCAGCATGACGACGTCATCCCAGTCTGGATCATCTTCCTCTGTTTCATGTTGATCCAGGTCCACTAAGCAGTCGGTGTCCCACTGCAAGGCTGTAGTCGGGGGTATAGGCAGTTCTGAATCCCTGTTCTCGTCTTGCGTTCCCATCCGAAGTTCTGGGTATCTCTGAAGAAGCGTCTTATATATCAATGGAGACAAATCAATGAAAACTTCATCAATACTAGCTTTCTCCACCACAGCCGAGAACTCTTCTTTCGAATTCTGAGTTTCGACTTCCAAATCATCGGCACTCCATGTGGCCAGAGCCTCCTTCATTGTCTGGAGGATCTTTCGTGATTGTGCTCGGTACGGATCCAGCGACACCTTATCCGTGCTGATACTTCTGAATGAATCATCCCGATATGCCCACCGCCCTCCCTCTCCTTCTCGAAAAGTCGCGACATGCTGCAAGACAAGGTCTGGGCAAAGTTTCCTGGCCTCAGCAACATTGATCAATCGACTGATTCCGAAGGGTCGGGCGGCATAATTGATGGCAATCAAAGAGTCCCATTGCCGCACTGCTAATGGTACATCCCGCGGAGTCCCCAGGCGGACCATCTCACACTGCGCATAGAAGGCATCCAGGTCGATATGCGCAATCACGCGTAGAGGGGTTGCCGTAGATCCCTGTCGTAACCCTTGCAATTGTCGGTAGGTAAAACGGGAGACCTTCAAGGGATCGGACGACTCGGTGGGTTCGGACATGCTTGTACGTGCGTCATGACGGTGAACATCAAACCATTATTGGGGTTGTCGGTCAGAGCTTGGAATCTGATGCTTTCAACCTTGGGACGACATCCCAAAATGGACTAGCGCCGGCACGTGTTAGCTTCAACCTGAGGTTCGGGTTGTCTCAGCACTTCAATTCGATTTCCCTTACATCTTACATGTGAAGTGTTCAATGTTATTTTAATGTTCCTATACAATGACTAGCCAAGTCCAAAAACAGCCACAATCTACTTTTCTATATTCCCCAGAGTTATAGATCAGGCATGTCCAAATGACCCATCACTTAGTCCCTGCTTATTTTTCTTCAACCACCCCTGCACAGTCAGATGTCGTGTTCTCGTGCAGGATTTTCCGATTTTATAACTCGTCCACTACGGAGTACAGAGGTCTCGAACATGAAAAAAAAGAAACGAGACAGGATGATCTCCGATCTGTGCGATCCAGCTGACACAGGCGGGCTGTGAGTGGACCAGAGGCTCGGAGCCTTCGCGCAGGTGCCCAAAGCCACGCATTCCTGCCCAACGGCCATCTCGTATGGACATCAACTGCCTGCTTTTCAGGTGGCAAGTTCGCAGGTCGCCACCGGTCTTTTCTGTCAACAGATTGGCCCTTGGATGTCATGCTCGTCAGAACAGATGGTGTGTGAGGGATCAATCACAATGAGTCCTATAATTTGCCTCCTCAACCCTGCCCTCTTCCGCCATCTATACGAACATCTGACAGGTTCCGATGATCTCATTTACTATCAACAGCTCTGCTTGACCGCTGCTGAAGATCCACTGGTGGAGTCCTGTCGAGTTTCGATACTCATCCGGTCCAGGGGCACAGACTAAGGAGCAATCCAAGCTGGTTGAATATGGGGGATCGGCCCTTATTTTTTCGTCCCAACTAAAATCCAGTGGGAGACAAAGAGCAACCCTTTAAGGTCTAGTTTTAGGGTACGAAGTCCATCTCCAAGTATCCACTCCGTACAGCTGTCTACATTTGCTTGCTTTTTCCAACATTGGAAGTGTTAGTTTGATTAAGAGGGGGGAGTATATATCCATAGTTATCCATAATTATATACAATAAATACCTAATAAATCATACAAAATGAAGAGTTTTCAAGCGGCTACAGGCATAGGGTTGCACATCAGTCTAATCCACATTTGACCATGCATGCTTTTGCCTTGATCTCAGTGGGGAGTCGTGGCACCAGCCCAAGACGGCCCAACCGCCCTGGCCCTTTGATGTCCACTTTACCTCCCCCCCCCCTCTTCCTTCTTCCCTTCTCTCTCTCTTTCTTTTCCTTCTCTCCATATTCCTCTGGCTTCTTTTGCCAGCACTTCAAAGTACTCTTTTTTTACCCACTGGGAAATATCTAGTTCATCCCTGAACAGATTACAGACAGCCCACAGGACCCCCCCTCCCCGTCAGCCCGTGTTTCTCTTTCTCCTAATTGATCCTGACAACTCATCCTCTCTTGAACACATTTCAACCTCTTGTCGCTATTCAACCATTTTTTGAGGCCTTCTCTCTCAATTTCCCAGGATAATTGCCCCAGTGGACAACCAGCGAGGATTTCTTCCCAGGATTAACCGGACTTTTCCCACTAAGGACTTTTACTATTCGCGACCAGGATCAATTTTTTCCTGGTCACTACCCAAGGATCGTATCTCGTGTTCTGCTTGCCCTGGAATCGAGGAAACAAACCATTCAAGTCGTTGATTGTCGGCTTTGGAACCTGCTCGTCGTCTGATAGAATCTGTACATCCTACAATAAAAACGGACTCACCACCATCCTTCAACTTTCCCAGGACTCTCAACCTATCTACCACACTCCGGACTTCCTCTCGGACTTCCTCTCGGACTTCCTCATTTCTGGCCCTTTGGATCCGAGGACTTTAAATTTTTTAAACCGGATATTTTCCTCCCTCGGAATACATTATGACAGGCCGCTATGAAGGACGCCCGGAGCGTCAGAATGAATATTTCATCCCCGGTGAAGGAATCAGCCGAGAAGTTATTCAAGCAGATATTTGTCGCTACCTTGGAAATGATGCCCTCGTGAGACCTGGCAACCACAATGTTCGTCTTCCGCTCTTGAACCCGATGACTCAGAAAGGTCGTTTTGACTAACTATGAACAGGGCCGCCCGGGATTCTTCATCCGTGCCTATCGGAATCTCACATCTGTAAGTGACAATGGATATGCGACAATAAGCAGGATAAGTCAAGATGGCATTCTAACCACACATCGGATACAGGAGATGATTACTGATTTGAAAGCTGACTCCGCTCGTTGGGAGGCGGACGTTTCGCGCCGGGCTGACCTAGGCTACCCGCGTGGGAATTACATGCAAGATACGAATGTACCTAACACCGCTCCAGCGAACTACGCCCCTGCGGCCGTTCATGAGGTTCGCCAGTCACAGGGCCCATCCCCTACGCCCTTTACTGCAGCGCCCGCTCAGTCATACATGGATCCCTACTCCCAGGGCTCCTACAGTGGATCCCAGAATGCCCCCTACACAAATGCTCCACCGTACACATCCGCCACTCACTCGGCATATGCATCAGGTACAGCTCCGTACCCTCCACCCCAGGTTTCCTACTCTGGTGCCAGTCAACCCGTCGTGACCGCTGCGGACATGCAACACCCTCAATCATACACATATGCCCCCACGGGCTATGGTTACGACAATGGCCGAAGCAATGCTCCCCGATACCCGGGACCTGGATATGATGCCGAACAGGAGTACTCTACCGTAACTTCCGGGATGTCCTATCCTACCACTACTGCCCCGGATCCCCGGATAGGAATGGAACCCAGATACACTCCAGAGTATGAGCGCAGGCCACAAGCAACCAGAGACAACCCCCACCGTCGGCGGTAGACAAGAATGACCGCCCCAAGGGTTTTCCTACATTCATGATTTCTTCTCTCTCTCTTTCTCTCTCTCTCTCTCTCTCTCTATCTCTCTCTCTCTCCATCCGCATTGTGGTCCATTTGATGCTTTATTCCTGGAATATCTCCAAAATGCTCCTAGGAATAACGTTGGTGTCTGAAATTCCCCTGGATAATCTTCACACCTCTCTCTCGGTGACAATTCCCAATTTCCCAATTTCTCTCCAGTCCAGGAACTCCAGACTAAGCCAGAGATGTTCAATGTTTTACATCCCACTTCAAATGGCCAGTCAGGGAGACTTTCCACTTCCCATTGGACATGAATCCCACTTCTTTTTTTACCCATGGACTTCCACTGGAATTAAACCCAATTGCTCTGTGGCAGGAGCTTGGACTTCCCATGGACATTCTTTATTTTGATTTATCTCCCATGCTTTTGTGCAACTGGCCAGCCAGGAGTATGAGTGATGTGCTTGATTGAGTTTACGAAAAGGTGGCCCGGACTTGAGCGTTTTGTTTGTTTCTCTGATCTTACGGATTCCGGGAATACTCACCCCACAATAATGCGATTTCTTCGTTGGTTTAACGGTGTACAGGATTTATGTGTTCTTAGCAACTTTTTCTTTTTGTTTCGTCTTTCCCTTGAAAGGAGGGGAGTCGTCGTGTTCTTTTTTTTTTTTTTTTTCCTTTGGTTTGCGAGAGCGTTGTGCTTCGATATACTAAGGCTGGTGACCTACATGTAGATATGAGCATTTGCGGCGTTGGTCCGTCTTCTGTGATTGACGTTTTGATGTGCAAGATCGTGGATTGACTCCATGATCCTAATGAATCTCTTACTCTGCATAATTATGTTCTTACCTTGGATGAATCAAGATACCATATCATTTCTAAATTACTTACTTTTTTTTTTCAGAGACCCTAGCTTTAAGAGTATGATGCAAATTCTATAATTGGTGTGTTACACGTAGTACTACTAGTAAATACGGAGATCAGCCTGTCTCCATTGTGGGAAGACGATATCGGGCTGTTCACGCGCAAGAAGGCAATTATTCCTAACATGGCCAAGATACTTGGAACATGGAAAAGCGACTTGATGTCGATTATATGATTGCACAAAACATAGTACATACACTGTAGCGCCGGGCTCGACATTTGGCGTTTACGCAACAAATATTGGTATCAAAGCATTTTGATGGCCAGGAGAAGTTGCCCCGGAACAAGTCTTTGCGATTGCCCACACTGATGCGATGCGACTTGTTCATCAGTCCAGTGGCACAGCCAACTTATCTCCTGTCATCCGCTGAATTTATTCCTCACAGGCTCGGACAATACACGAAATTCTCTCTAACTTCCGATAACTTGGCAATTTTGTAGTGTCGAACCCGCTTATTCGTCATCGTAGCCCTGGGGGATCACCCGCGGACCCTGCGGAACTGTATATATGAAGAATATTGGTCAGGTTCAAATTACTCGGATATAGTTTTGATGCTCATGCACCGATTTATAGGAATTGAATGGGTTCATACTGGGGTATGTCAGAGGAATGGGCTCGGGATCGACGTCACCGAGGGCGCGGCGGATGGGGGGAATAGTGGCCAGCGAAACGGGACCCATGAAGCCGATGGCGATGGCAGCGAGAATAGCTGGCTTCTCGTGCGCAGCCCAGCGGATGTAGCGGAGGGGGGTCGACCAGAACTGAGGGGTAGACATGGCTGTAGGAAGAGGTCGTTGACGACCGGTCGGGGCTTTTTTGCGACGTAGGTGGAAGGTCAATGCCTGAGTAATAGAATAAAAATGTTCAAGCGCACAGGAATGAACAGATACACCGGTCCCACTTGGTGGTTGTTGAGTGGCAGGAACAAGAGAAGCAAAATTGAAGCCGGATGGACGAAGTGAAGTCGAAGTTCGGAGATGCGGACCCAGCGCTCTCAGGTCTTGGCGCTCGCCCATTAAACACGTCGCCCTTTCTAGCTATCTATACAACTTGGATCTTCAACCACCTTCCTTTACTTCCTTCTTTTTGATCTCTCCGCTCCGCTGTGCGGAATTTGTTCAAAATGAGGTGGTGTCTTGCGTTGCTTATTTGTTGCTTCTTGGCTGTGGTAAATGCGCTGAGTAGCTCCGGCCCTCGTCTGTTGGCCATTCTGGAAGACACAGAACAGAAGGACCTGTACTCCACGTTGTGGGCAGATCTAGAGGGTAATTTACTCTTCCTCAATTCAGGGATGACTTGCTAAATTTTGGATTCCAGCACGTGGATACGATATCTCAATCGAATCTTCCAAGAGTGACCAGCTTGCCCTGTTCAAGCATGGCGAAAGAGCTTACGACCACCTCCTGATCCTCCCTCCCAAGTCTAAAGGTGGGCAGCCCCGATTTCATTGGTACAATGTCTAGTCAATTGACCTCAGAATACAGGCCTCGGCCCCTCCTTGACCCCCAAACACATCCTCGACTTCATGAACAAGGATGGTAACATCCTCCTGGCGCTTTCTGGCAAGACTGCCACCTCCAGCGCCATCAGCTCCCTCCTCCTTGAACTCGATATTCACCTGTCCACCGACCGCTCACAAGTTGTTGTTGACCACTTCAACTACGACACCCTCTCGGCCGCTGAGAAACATGACGTCCTTGTCCTCCAGCGCCCTGGACCCCTCCGTTCTGACGTCAAGGCGTTCTTTGATGGTGAAGGTGTTCTTGCCTTCCCCCGAGTTGCTCCCCAGACTCTCGGTGGTGATAGCGCCCTCCTGTCTCCGATTCTCAAGGCCCCCGCCACTGCCTACAGCTACAACCCCAAGGAGGGCATGCCGGCGGCGGAGGATATTCTGGCTACCGGTTCGCAGCTGAACATCGTTTCGGCTATGCAGGCACGCAACTCCGCCCGCTTCACTGTTCTCGGATCAGTCGAGTCGTTGGAGGACAAGTGGTTCTCTGCCTCTGTCAAGACGCCCAAGGGCAAGAAGACTTCCACCGTGAACCGCGAGTTTGCCAAGCAGTTGACTGCTTGGGCTTTCAAAGAGACTGGTGTCCTGAAGGTTGACAAGGTCGAGCATCGGCTTGCTACTGAGGGCGCAGAGTTGAACCCCTCGATCTACCGGATCAAGAACGAGACCGTACGTGAGACAACGACATATTATCATTTTCTTCCAAACTAACCATGAACCTTTATTTGCCTACAGATCTACAGCATTGAGGTTTCCGAGTATGTCTATGACAAGTGGGTTCCCTTCGAAGTTCCTGCCGGCGACGCGCTCCAGCTCGAGTTCACCATGCTCTCGCCTTTCCACCGCCTGAACCTCGAGCCCACCGCCCGTACCGATACCAGCACTGTGTTCAGCACTCAGTTCGTGACTCCCGATCAGCATGGTATCTTTTCCTTCCGCGTGAACTACAAGCGTCCCTTCTTCACCGCCATCGAGGAGAAGCACGAGGTTACCAACCGCCACTTCGCCCACGACGAGTACCCGCGCAGCTGGGCTATTACTGCCGGTTGGGTATGGATTGCCGGTCTTTGGTCGGTGATTGGAGGATTCTTGGCTTTCGTCATTGTCTGGCTCTACTCTGCCCCTGTGGCTGATAAGCTTAAGAAGACTCAGTAGATTTAGATTTATCTGTATGCATTGTGTTGTCTGTCCATGATTTTAAATTTTCTTGCATGATCTTGATCTCCCGAATGAATACATTAGGTCACAATGATGACCAATTCTCAATGATATGATACAAAAATAGTCGGTCTCTCATGCAGCCTCTATCCTTGACGACGTAAGACTTTACTGGGCCTTTTAATATCTATATGAAGCCAGCAAAAAGCAATTACTGTGCAGACTTTTCTATGTATGACTAGGAAATTCTCCTATGCTCCTATTCCATTCTCTCCGTTGATTCAATTATACCCAGGAGAAGTGTAGGTTATGGCTCAGCCCGCTAATACACTTGGGTGACTTGCCCCGGGTTCGATGAACTGAAACTGAAATTGAGGAACGTAGGACCATTCGCATTGTTATTGGATGTTGATTTCCTATGAGGCGAACATGGGTATCGTTGATATCTACGGGAGTCTTATTTGAGTCCATGACATGTTTCATCTGTGGTTGTGCGCCTAAAGCTGTCCAGCGCTTCGTGTAGAGTCCAGGCTACATCAACCTCAGTGAAGATGAGATTGAGATTGAAGCTGTAGATGTTCTCGAAACAGCCACTATATCAATGGCAATTCTCTTCGCATAAAAAGAGGGCAGGCGTCTGATAGACGTGAATCAAACTAAATAATCCATCCGAAGCAACGGGTGGAACTGATTACAGTGGATTTCTAATTGCTCAACTGAAGCCGGTGATGACTGCCGTTGGTCTCGAATATCCACAGCGGGCCATTTAGTCCATCCTCAATTGGTCTACTAGCACCTCAACTTGCCCAAAGCAGCAGTAGGGCTCATCACTTCTGCATGGGCTTCAATGAGAGGGCAGAGCCAAGAATTAGCCTCTATTTTCATATGTTCTACTCGTTCAACGGTTGTTGCACTCCTGTAAATACCCCGTTACGCAATTTAAATCTCTTGGAAATGGATAAACCGACTTTCGTCTTCTCGCTCGGTGCCTGGAACACTCCTATCGTCTTCGATGCCGTGCGTGACCGTCTGAATACCCTCGGTTATCCTTCCGAGTGCCCTGCGCACCCCTCTATCGGCGCTGAGCCCCCTTCCCTGACATTGGAAGACGACGTTGCCTCTCTGCGTAGAGTATTGATGACTCTAGCAGATGAGGCAAAGGACATTGTTCTTGTGGCACACTCCTACGGGGGTGTCGTAGCTTCCACAGCTAGCGAGGGGCTGTTGAAGCAGGTCCATGCGGAGACTGGGAAGCCCGGAGGCATTGTGAAGATTGTATATCTGGCTGCATTTGCGCTAGACAAAGGACAGAGCTTGCTGGGAATGCTGGGAGGAGCTTATTTACCCTGGATGAAGGTCGAGGTTGGTCCATAGCATCGTATGATCAGTATCATGCCCAAGACCAAGCTGATCAAGAAAAAGGGCGACTACGTTCACGCCGACGGCGCGGGCGACGTTGGCTGGCAGGACCTGACCGTCGAGCAGCAAGAAAAATGGAATTGCACAACAATGCACACCTCGCGTGCGGTCTTTTCGGGCGAAACCACCTATGAGCCATGGCGTGATATTCCCTGCTCCTACATCATCTGCGAGCAGGATCAGGCCCTGCCACCAGCTATCCAGGAGTTTTTTGCCTCGAAAATGGGTGGGTCTGACACTACCCACCGTCTTCCGAGCTCGCATTCGCCTTTCTTGAGTATGCCTGATCGCCTGGTGGGTATTCTGGGAGAGATAGTGAAGGTGTAATATGTATGATCAGATTTGGGTATTAAGAATCTCAGTCGATCTTGAGTGAAGTGAGTATCAGAGAAGAGATGTATGTTTTAAGCGTAACCGAACTCCGGGCCATGCCAGCATGTCAATAGCGAATCCAAATGCCCTTTTTACAGACCTCTTGTCTTCTCGGGGTCCATCTGCACTTCGTTTCCGCTGATTTCCTTGACCGTCTGGTATGCAGGTTGTCCGGCATATAGCTGTCCCCCAGACGAGTTACCGGGTTGCCCGTCCATCTCCTTGGATACAGCGATGGGTTGATTGCCACGGAAGCGCTTGCGCATATCGATCAAACCACGCCTATACCAAGATAAGATCCAATAATTAGCGGTGATGTTCCTGTTGTCCATAATGGTCGGCCTAGACTCGACGCTCGGTTCCCGACTCACTTGCACTCGCTGAATCCTTTCCGTAGCTGCTGACATTTCATGGGTAACTCCTCGGCGAGAGGAGAGCTGAGACATTCACGGGGCGAATGACGCTGAACCATAATGCAGTCTGACTCCTGGAGGCATTGAGCCAGAGCCTTCCCTAGATAATCAATTGGTGGTCAGTTTGCGTTGGCAATGGAGGGTTGCGGTAGAAGGTCCAGCTGGGCCAGGAACATGACCCTCCCTTAAACGGTTGTGCAACTTGGTGGGTACAACGTACGGATATCGTTGCATGAGCTGGGCATGTTGACACGACCTTGTGGACGAATGCGCGACCACAAGCAGCAAGAGAGCAAAAGAACGAGGCGCGTGGGACCACGGCAAATTCGGGCTATCAGTAATCTCGACGCTGATTGGCAGATGCGGAGAATCCCCGGATGAGATAAGCATCGCTATCACATGTTGGTAATGACGTCGGGGGACGTTCATCGCTTTGTTTTGCGCTTTTAAACGTTTGCAGCATCTCTGTCTCTTGCATAAATCTTCAAGTGTAGCTGCACATATGCATAGCAATTGTCGTTTATTATGGCGCGAGTTCCGTTCATTGGGAGACTGTTCTGGTAAGGAGCCCCAAGCTTCTACAAAGACCACAACAACTGATCCTCGCGTCTCTAGGTATGAGTACCTAGCTCTCTTTGGGTCTTTGATTCTTGTTCTACTTGAGACAATCATTCACTTGATTACTTGGTGTCTTCGTTAGTGAAAATCACCGAACAATGGATGATGCCAATACTAACCCCTAGCTAGCAAGCCCTATCATCAAATTTTGTTATGGCCAATCCAAGGCACTTTTCAACCTTTTGATCCCCGGTGAATCCCGCCCCAAGCGCACAAAAGAGGAAATATTCGCCTGCTCTGTTGCAGATGCATCCGATTTCACTGAGATATGTGCCCTCTTTGGGTATCAAGCCGAGGAGCATATTGTACAAACGAACGATGGTTACCTTCTTGGACTTCATCGACTGGCATATCGAAAAGGAGAAGAACATATGCGTGTCAATCATGGCCCCAGTGGGCTTCGGAAAAAAGTCGTCTACCTCCATCACGGCCTACTCATGTCAAGTGAGGTGTGGGTGGCCTTGACAGACGAGCAGCGGTGCCTGCCCTTCCAGCTGGTGGAAAAGGGATACGATGTATGGCTGGGAAACAACCGTGGAAATAAATACTCCAAGAAGTCGATCCGATTCTCGCCTGGTTCCAATGAATTTTGGGATTTCTCTATCGATCAGTTCGCCTTCTCTGATATCCCCAACAGCATCGAGTACATCCTCGAGGTAACAGATCAGCCATCATTGTCTTACATTGGATTCTCCCAAGGGACAGCGCAGGCATTCGCTACACTCGCTATTCATCCATTGCTCAACCAGAAGATTGACGTGTTTGTGGCACTTGCGCCTGCCATGGCTCCTTCAGGTCTCCGCAACCGCATCGTTGATTCACTGATGAAAGCCTCTCCGGACTTTTTGTTCCTGTTGTTTGGTCGACGAAGCATCCTGTCTTCGACAACCATGTGGCAAACGATACTCTACCCGCCAATCTTTGTGCGCATTATCGACACATCCCTTCGAGCCCTCTTCAACTGGAAATGCCGCAACATCAGTCAAACACAAAAGCTTGCTGCCTACTTACATCTCTATTCCTTCACCAGCACCAAGTCTGTCGTACATTGGTTCCAAATCATTCGGAACAAGAACTTCCAGTTCTACGATGATGAAGTCTATGCCCCCTTCAGTGTAGCTGCCAACGAGCGCTTTTACAAGCCAGTCAAATATCCTACTCGCAACATCAAGACTCCCATTGTCCTCCTATACGGAGACAGTGACAGTCTCGTTGATATTGGGGTGATGCTGAAGGGGTTGCCACATGACACTGTCGCTCAGGCGATTCCCACCTACGAGCATCTAGACTTTTTATGGGCCTCCGACGTTGACCGCCAAGTCTTCGGTCATGTGTTTAATGCTCTCGAGAAATATAGCCGGGGTGGCCCGTTGGCTAGCAGCAGTACTGGGTCTGAGAAACACGGATTTCTAACCGACGGCCGTGTTTCCAACACATCGGCTTCCCGAAAAACCCACGTCTTCCCCAATGATGTAGCCTATGGGGCCACTCCCTAAGCATTGGTCCTTTGACATCTAGAATATAAGGACCTGTGAAAACGACACCGAAAATGAAACCTTTTGACGCCAGAAACGGCCGTCTTTCCACCCGTAACAAAGGCCGGCGAGCCATCTCTATTCTGCGCCCACCCAGCACCGTTAGTCATTATCCAGCTCTATGTTGTACCGAAAAATTGTTGGCGCTCAGTCTTCATGATATCTACAAGTGTGAAACCAATTACATAGCTCTCTAACAAACCTAGCTCAAAGAACTACACCTAAGAGATTACTTCGTTGCTAAGAATAGCTTGTAAGGTGGTTAAAAATACGCGCCCAGCCCAAAAAGGACTACTGCATGAACGCCCGATCATGCAGTTTGATCACACCCTAGTGTAAAGTGCCATCTGCTTCTTTTAGAGCAGCGTTGAAGTTCTTCTCCTACCCAAATTTTCAATTGCATGAGACAGAGAACGCTGTGAGTATGGGCTACTACGATGACGAAGGGAGATATCATTCTAATAGGAGAGCTGTAAGAGCTGCTGGATATTCCCCTCCCGGTACTATTAGTAGGTACCTAGGTATATCATCGTGCTGACTAAATAGCCTGAAAATCAACTCGTCCTAGAGGAGCCACAGGTACTTCCTCGTCGTACCACTTCCGAGCGAGCAAGTCACTACGATGACGAGCAAGCTTCTGAACCCCCAAACCTTCGTGGCTATCACGATGACAAGAGTACCTATCATCCCCCCAAGATTGATGGAAATAGCGACCCACCCTTTCCGGATAAGGGCCCTAGGGTGCCCGGTGGATATCAACTGTCCGTCCCGATTCCTTGTCATTTTATTCGAATTGGTGACATATTGATCCTCAATCAACGGCATTGCCAGGTGATTCGAATATCTGTCAGTCCACAAACAGGCCAGTACTCATACATGGGTGTTGATCTATTCACCCGACAAATTCGCGAGGCGAGATCTTTTGTCGCCAACCCCGAGCCAGATGTGGTCGTTCAGACCATGTTAGGGCCAGTCTTTCGTACATATCGCTTGCTAGACATGGACTTATCTGATGGCACAGGTACGATCAAATGCTTTCCCTCGACCCTTATCATTCTATCATCTTCTTTCCACGAGCTCCAAGACACAAACTAAGCTAGATTTTAGTCGTTGCCATGACTGAAAAGGGTGATGTTAAGCAACACCTTCCGGTGTTAGCCCAGGGATCGCTTATTGCACGCATTGAAGATATTTTCAAAGATGGACGAGGAAGTATCCGTCTCCTAGTTGTTTCCGAAATGGGCACCGGTCGTGAGTTGGTCATTGATTACAAGCGCATTGACAGAGGGATTAGAACGGAAGACAAGTTCTCAGAGAGCCCCACTACCAGTGACTCCGATGAAAATGAGGATGAATCAGATGACACCAAAGTTGATGTTTACGCGTTTTTCGAGGTTGGGGAAGAGTCTGGAGTGCAAATGAATGCAGATAATGAGGAAGCTCAAAGAAACACATTATTCAATCCCGGCAGGTCTTTCCCCGATAACTCAACAGCTTTTGACGTTCATCCAATCGAATTTCAAGGGAGAACCAGATTGAGTTTCAATGTTGTAGCATCGACAACGGACAGCAGTCCGGCTCTATTTCGGTGGATGTATGAAACAAATTTCCCCAACCCTCTTGGAAGATATTCTTTGCTCACCATGCATGTCAGTCACATGAAAAGATCAATGATGCAGTTCAACGAGCTCAAAGTACGTTGGCGTTATTTGAGTGAAAAGCTGCAGTTCAATCCCACGTACTCATGATGTGAGATAGGAGAATGCAATGAGTATACCTGGCTTGCTCTATAATGAGCAAAGAGCACTTGACAAGCTCCTCCAAAGGGTCAAGAATGAATACGATCATAAGCCAAGCCCCGGCACAACCGGTCGATTCATGAAGCCCGGTCATCTGACTGAGACTTTTCCGTCCAAGGAAATTGACACTGGCGTGGTGTCCTGGCTCTGCATTCCATACTTTCGCTTTGATTCACTGTCCAATAACCTGAATATATCCCCGAATTCATATCCTACGCAGTCATTGCTAAAGGACCTATTGCTGAAACCAGAGCGAGAGACGAAGCAAGTCATGAGTCGCATGCAACCAACCGAAACTGGCAAGTGTCTACATGTTGCACAATTGTGGACTATTGAGATGAACAACTGTAGGTTCTCTTAATGGGATCTATTCATACAGTGAGACTGACGTTTTAGCTCTTCTCATCACCTATGGAGATCTAGAATTATCTGATTTCAGTGACTTAGAGTTTCAATATCTACCTACAGGTCAGACTGATCAGCCGCTCAAGATTCGTCCTCGCACAATCTTTGTTTCTTTTGAGAAGAGAGTTATGTGGTCTCTGCCTGTAAAGGACTGCATTACATGGCCAGTATGTCCACATTCCGCCTCTTGCGTTCGATGCTATAGTATTTGTGAAAACAAAGTCTAATGAGACCAGAACTTCCTCTCACACTTTGTTGAACTGAACACTAGTCGGATACTTTTCACGCATGAAGGAAATCCTGTTGAACCTAGTGAGTATGTAAACCTACTCGAAGGGGAGCTTGACATCAGGCTGGTACTTAACATCAGGTATGCAATGAAATGCCTGACCTAACGTGACTTGCAACGATGACTCAAGCAGTTTGTTCTAGTGAGGGATCCGATATTATATTTTCAGAGGTGAAAGGCGGGTTTACCGTATTCGAGTGGGTCGCCGAAGTGAACACAGCACTACAGGATGATGATGGTAGCGATCATGATGATGCAGATCATGGGAAGGGCGTTAGAATAAGGAAGCGTCTAGCAGCAATGGACAAGTTCCTTCAAAGTCAGGAATTTGACTCTCGCTCTTATAGCAGCGCAACATTATCGGATTCCGATGCGGTACGAGGGCTTTTCCCAGAAACCGAGCCCGCCGCCTCCAGGGCGATGCGAACTGCACAGGCAGCCGAATCGCTATACGGCTTTTTCGCCCCTCCGGGGTTTGCAGGTCCTGTCTTGAAGAAATACTGGGGCGCGGTGTACTTTCTCATTCAGGTAGGTTGCTTGCAATGGAATAAACTACTCGAATCTAGATAGCATGGTAAGGCTAATGATGACATCAATAGAATTTGCAATCCGACTCACAGGAAGATACAAGCTCAGTCAAAGGTTTTTGTGACCAGCTGATTGATTTGTCAATGCGGATAAAGCCGATCAAGCTTCTCTTTTCGCGTATTGGTCTGATCAAACCCCCAACTGACAAATCCCCCCACCCGCTGGAGAGAGCTTGGATGCATCTTCTTATGGCATTGATCTACATTAAACGAAAACCGCGTCGGTCTCGTCAACACATGGACACCTGCTTAGGTCTGCTTGACTTGGGGATCACGGGAGTGAAGGATACGTTTCCCAAGCCGGTCCCCCAGAAGCCAAAGGTGATTTTACCTCTGGATGTTGCGACGTTAATCGGTTTCCACCTTCTAGATAAGAAGTCTCCAGGTATGAATATCAGATTGATTCTCGACAAGTACTCCAAGTATCTGAGTGGATTGGTGAGTATCCGGCTATAGCATATTTCTGGGAACCGAAACAAACAAGTTAAAAGAGCAGTGCTAATGGACGGGCAGAAAGAGCGCGTACAACTTGATCAATTGGATATATCTCATAAAGAAGAAATAGCCTTCCTACAGACACAAATCAAGTTCATACAAGAAAGGCTAGCGGACAAACGAGAGGTTTTGGGCGCGTTAGCTGTACCGACAGCCAACACAAAAATCGAAATACAGCGGGAGCCTCAGGAACGGAAGCTTCTAGGGGATCATGCCGCCCATACACTCTCCAAGCCAGGAGAATCTGGGGCAGTGAGTGAAACCGATGATGGATCCAACAGCTACTCCAGTGGTCAACAGACCCCCAACAGCAGTCTTATCAGTCTACGCAGCAGCTTCTCCAAAGACTGCCAGGATCTAATTGATCAAACGGCGGAAGGATTCAGCGAGCTTATGTCCCAGGCCTGTACGCTTGAGGAAATGGTAAGTTGCGAAAGGGCTATTCATCCCAGCTTATGAATTTTATTGTTGAACGCTCACTAACCAAATTGAACAACTTCAGAACGAGAAGAAGATTCAACATGATAAAAGCCGCCAAGACTTCGCAATCTACGCCTTTACAATCGTGACAATCATCTTTCTTCCGTTGAATACAGTCTCGAGTATTTTTGGTATGAACACTAGTGACATTCGCGATATTGAGAGCGGGCAATGGATCTACTGGGCGGTAGCCATTCCATTGACTGTCATTGTTATGGCTTTGACGTTATTCTGGGCTGGTGAGCTTAACATAGTTTACAATCTTGTGAAAAGTTTTCCGCGGCGTAGGAATGTGGAACGGTGAGGGAGACTATCAATATTGCGAAAATGAATATAAAATCTTACATATCTACAACAAGGACTATAAGTTTGTATGTAGTGGCATTGACGAAGTATTGAATATATTCTACACGAAACTCTCCAAGCGAGAGACTACAACAAAAAGCGAAGACAGATAAAAGGAGAGTTACGTAACAACGTATTGGGACCCAAAACTAACTCGAACAGGCAACTCACCTACCATTTTTTACATCTAAGTTGTAATGTAAATTGTAATGTAAGTTGTACGAAGTATGGAGTACAACATACAACATAGTCAACTACAACACAAATTTTTTCTGTGGATGAGCGGGGTGATGACTTGGCGGGTCAATCGCCACATCCATCTAAGGGTGTAGGGAATGATAGGATGCATTTGTATGGTACCGATTCATGAAAAGACGGTGTCTTTTGTGTATGGATTGCCACATATCTTAGGGCTTGGCACGATAAAATGCCGATAGAATTTTCTAAGCCGTTTCCCAAATCCACCGTGGCGTCAAGATGGGGGAAAGTCCCGGGAGGTCTGTGCCTGATTATGGATGTACCTACGTACTACAACTCCGTAGAGTGCCTGACTAGAGAAGTATAATCAAACCATGGTGTATGTGACCCAAATCTCGTATCCACAACATGGGCATGCTGGCCATTATCCAAAGTAGATAGGGCAAAGTGATAATCTATCCTCCTTCCCAACCCGTTTCAACCCAATAGATAAGCTTTAATTAAGTCGAATTAAGTCGAATTAAGTTGCTCTTGGCCTGGGGAAATCGAGAAGATCTTTTATATTGATGCATATTGTACGGAGTACTCCTGACTCCGTAGACAGGCAGGAAATAATGATATTCAGGGGCATGGTGCGGGATGTCAAACAGGTGGCGCAATCTCATAAGCAAAAAAAAAGAACAAGCGCAAATTGAAAACTTTTGGTCCGAGTTCTCGGTGGGTTGTGATTCGATCTAGACCAGGCGCCTATCTCCACAGTAAAACCTAGCGCTGGCGAACAAGTCAGAAACAGCGCAGAATCGAAAAAAACGATGAAAAAAACGATTAAAAAACTTAAATGCGCGGTTCAGGAACTACGCCACCCATGGAAACTCGTTAGCCAGTTCCATTCGGGTTGGTCAAACCAGATCTCTGTTCCTGACCCTAACAATGGTCGCCAATAGGATCAATAGGATTGACCCCATTTTAGTCAGGCACCGACCACATGGATACACATGGTTAACCCAATTTTACGGTTCAATGGGTTCGACGGCCTATCAAACGCCTGCAACACCAAAATCTGACACGCCCAATGCCCTATGCCTACGTACTCCACCCCAATGAATAAAATGGCGCTATACCCTCCTCCTTCTCCTCTTTCTTTCTCTCCTTTGACATCACGATCTTTCGAATCACACTCATTTGGATTCATACCTTGGGGCTGAGCCTCATACCAACACTCTCTTTAACAGTTCTGTAGATCAGACTAAAGTCCTTCTTTCAAAGAACACCCACTGTCCCTCCACACCTTCTTTCAATTTCGGATTCAGCTTTAAGCCAAAATGCGCTTCAACGTTATCGGCCTCTCGGCCCTTCTGGCAATCACTGCCTCCGCGCTCCCTGTCGCCATTCCCGACGTCCACTACGTCGAGGAGACCGTCTGGGAGACTGTCTATGAAACCGTCTACCAGACTGCCACTCCGATCAGTGCCCCCACCAACCTTGTCGAGGCGGTTGCCATTCCTTCCACCACCACCACCACCACCTCCTCTGTCATTTCCTCGACTTGGACTCCCGTCGCCTCGACCACCAGCATCCCGACTCTGAGCATCCCCAGCAGCAGCGTCGCCACCGTCGTGCCAACTCCCACCAGCGTTTCTTCCAGCTCCACCAGCACCATCGTCCCATCCAGCACCACCGTCGTCCCGTCCAGCACCAGCAGCAGCCCCACCGCCACCGGCAGCGGTCTCTCCATCGTCAACAACCTCTCGGAGAACGTCTACCTGTGGGTCGTGACCGAGACCGCCGGCGAAATGCAGACCGTTGCCTCCGGCGCTACCTTCACCAGCAACACCTGGCTCACCAACACCAACGGCGGCGGTATCTCCATCAAGATGTCCACCACCGAGGTCTGCGACGACGTCCTCCAGTTCGAGTACACCCAGTCCGGTGACGTCCTCTTCTGGGATATGTCTTCTATCAACCTGCTCAAGACCTCGACCTTCGTCCAGGCCGGATTCGCTGTCACTATCAGCGATTCCTCCTGCCCCACCGCTACCTGCGCTCCTGGTGATGCCGACTGCTCCGAGTCCTACCAGCAGCCTGATGATGTCAACACCTTGGCTTGCGGTATCGATGCCGCTTACACTCTCACTCTCGGTTAGAGTGTTGCTTAGGTTTTGATTCCAGGTGTTTAGTTGGATATACCTTTTGGTTATTTGGGGGGAGTTTTCATGCTGAACAAATTGCAAAGTACAAATTACAAAGCACAATTCAGATTTCTTTTTAGATACCGTTTATATAGATTTAAAACGAAGATTGGAAAATTCTCGAAATATTCCTGGTACAGAAAATTGAGCATGAAGAGACTACTCGTAGCCTAATTTGATATACCCACATGCCATCACATGCGAAAAGTTACTAGATCTACAACGTTGTATAATAAACGAGGCCTAACGACAACTCATCACAAACCCCTTGGCTCCCAAATGAGGGGCAATCGCCCCCCAATGGACAACGCATGCTACCACGTAGGCAGTATCAGGATCCAATAGTTTGCAAATCAAGGCCACGTCCATTTTATAAAACAAAACAGATGTAGAAATCGGTATTGAGCAGAATATGATTAGGGTAGAATCCCAACTTGGTCCCAAATCCAGACCCCTCTAGGGCTGAATTAGGGCTGATCCGCAATCTAATCTCCGGTCTTCAGTCCAAAGACAACTCAAGCGAGATACATCCTTGGCATGCTTCAGAGCGACTGTATACAAGCAATACAAGCTAGTACACAGGCACCTTGAAAGCAGGAAAAGAGTAAGTCCAGCTGTCAATGGAAGCCTTATCATTAACACACGTGAAGGTGCTGTTACTCTTCCAGACCGGACGAGTAGGCCACTGGCAAAGCATCTGTGTCTCACCCTTATAAGTACCAGACGAAACAGTGGCATTCAAACGAGAAGGCTGAACACCATTCTCCACCCAGTTGATCATAGTCTGCATATTATCCTCCGGGTACGGACCAGGCTGGAGGGAATTTGTACCGCAGTGCGCAGCACCAGGGATGAGGTAGAACTGGTACCACTCGGCGAGTTCTTTAAGACTCTCCTGCGAAGACAAACCCGGGTACATGATCGAGCGGACAGACTGCCAGTAATGCACGGACGACGCAGCGGGGATACTGGGGTCGGATTCACCGTGGTAGTGCAGCAGTTTTCCGCCGGAGGATTGGAACGGGGTTAGATCGGGCAGGGTGGTTTGCAGACTGTCCATGTAGCGGACCATTCCGGTGTTCATCCACTCGACAAGAGTGTCGTAGGTGACGTTGTTGAGGTCGGAGAGGTTGGAGAGATCGAGGAGCTGGATGAACTTGGTCACGTACTCGCCGCCCGTCGAGGGGATGCTGAGTTCCCATTTGCTGGTTTCGTTGTTCCAGGTCGTGTCGCCGTCGCTGAGCTCAGAGCCGATTTGCCAGGATAGGTAGGCGCGCTCACCCTTTGAGTTGTGGAGACCGTCGTAGATGGTTTGCGCGACTTTCACGCCCTCGGCGGTGACTTTGCCGCTCTGTTCGGGTGTGGTGGAGGTGGTGGAGCCGTCGGCGCGCTTGCTGAAGCCGAAGCCTAGGGAGGTGCTGGTTTCTGCTGCGCAGTAGTATTTTTCGCCGATGATAGAGCTTAGGTTGAAGTTCAGCTTGCAGAGGTCGGTGCGGGAGATGACGCCGTCGGTTCGGCCGTCGAGGGGATCGCAGGCGGTGATGGTGGCGTTGACTATCTTGGCCAGCTCGCAGGGAGGGGGGTAGTAGTCGAGGGTCTGCTCGGCCATGGCTGGGAAGACGTGGTGGACTTGTTGTTGGCCGAAACGGAAGGCCGGGGCTCCGGTAATCGCTCCGTCGTACTCCTCTCCGTAGCGCTGGATTTGGCTCATACCCTCGCGACCACCATCAGAGCAGCCTTCGTAGTAGGTGTAGACCTTGGCAGAAGAAGACATGCCGTAGAAGCCCTTGGTAAGAACCTTTCCGATCTTGGTCATTTCACCTAGAGCTTGGTACCCGAACATGTAGGTTGCATCCCAGTTGATGGTTCCGTTACCGTAGAGGACCACGTCGTCGTAGCTGTAGTTGAAGGCATCATAGCCTGCGCTGGTGGCACCACTGACAGCACCGTACTCGAGACCACCGGTTGCATCGCTGGACAGAGAGAAACCACCACCGCCGGCGACATAGAAGCGCTTCTTGAAGTCAGAGGGCTTGGGGAAGGCATACTTGATCACGACGGAGTCCCCCTTACCGGTGTGCTCGTAGGTGACGGTCACATTGCAGTAGGTGTAGGTCTCGGTGCTCCCCATACCAGCGCTGGCATTGTAGACAGCACTGGCAGTCACAGCGGAGGGGATCATGCTGATACCCAGCAGAGTGCCATTGGAGGGTAGGGCAGACCGCACATTCGAGACGGTACAGACATCAGCAAGCGAAGCAGCGCTTGCCGATGCTGCCAGGGCTGCAACAGATGCGCCCCAGGAGAGACGCATGTTGAAGTATAATAGATAAATATAAAATGGAATGAATGAGTGTCAAGAAGAAAATACAACGAGTGTGAAGAGCTGGAGGATTCGAAGGAACGCTAGAGGTAAGGCTATACTTATAGTATCTTTAGGACTCTATATGAAAACAGTTGGTCTCCAGTTTCTGGCAACTAAAGTGCAGATCATGCGTTAACCCGCTGCGTTGCCTGCAATCAAACCATGAAACCACACCTCAAATTGGGGCTCATACTCTGTGGCGTGGATACTTAGTCGTCGTCATCCAACACTCATCGCAAGGCACAGTTCAGAACGTGAAGGGAAACGGGTCAGTCTCCATAGCCTAACGTGTATCTAGTTAGATTCTGCCTTCCAAATTAAGGGCTACGGAGTAAATCCTTTCTTCAGAGAGGATGGTTGACCAATAATGGGCAAGGAGGTTCGTAGCCTATTTCAAGTTTGATATGGCCGGGTAAGATTTATTCCCTTACACTTAAGATCTAACCCTAAAACCTATCTATGGCCTGGCGATCGCGTCATTCCTAGATACGTACGCGTGGCAGGGCTAACACCTTGGGATCGAAGAAGTGTCAGCCTCACGGTCTACGGTGGAACTTCGGCCTTATCGGGTCTAATGTCCAGATAAGGTAGGCCCTATCGGGTCTAATATCCACATGGGGTAGCTATAATTGGCTTGCTAGATATGAATATTCGATCGAGAAAGGCTAGACTACAAGATTGTCCGCTTCAATTCTTTTCCACTAGTCGCTTGGCTATGGTCTTATTCGGAAACATTGACCTCCAGCTCATTTTATTTGGTGGCCCTTGAACAATGCACGAGGTTGAATATCTGCTCATCCTCCTCCCGCCGGTCAATCGTCGGGGCAGTCCAGCACTCACCGAATACTCCGTCGGAACAAGATACATGACCCACATTTATAACAATGCTGCTATCTAAGTAAAGGGGGTAGAGGGTTCGTAGTGAGTGACCCGCCATGAAACAACACCCGAGTCACCAAACGTTATCAGATCAAGAATTCTTAAACACTATAGCTCCATAAATGAAACTAGTTAGATTAATTGATTTACATAATAGTCGGGGTAGCCGAAACTAGTTATAGCTCTTCCAGACTTGAAGGAAGAATACCAGAAGAACAAACTGGCATTTCCAACCCTTTATGCAAGAATACCATAAACTATTATTTCAATCAACCTTAACCACCATCTTGCCATGTGCCTCATTGTCCTCCATCAAACGGTGAGCTTGCTAGATTTCCTTAAAGCGAAAGAATTTCCAAGGATCTGCATTAAATTGTTTTCGCGCCACGTTAGTCACGATTTCCCGAAGAGGAACATCCGACAAAGGAAACTCAGGGGGTCCGAAAAACAAAGTTCCCAAAGAAGCTAAAGTGGACACCACTCGCCATCTGTGAAAGAGGATTGAAATCCGGAATGGGCACAAGTCCGCCCAAGAACCCAGCCAGACAGGTCCAGACCTGTCCTCCTCTGCGCGCCATTTTGAGTGAGTCAACAACGGTGCTATTACCACCAAGTTCTAGAATAGGGTCAAACTTATCAGAAATACGTTCGGAGATGTCTGGTCCTTCTATCAATGCCTTCTTAACACGAAGAGCCTCGAGTTGGGACATACGGCTCTCCGTTCTGGTTGTTGCGGTAACATGGACTCCAGCCTGGACTACCAGGTCAATCGCTGCTCTCCCCAAAGAAAAGGTCCCACCGCGAATCAGAAGCCGTTGACCAGCCACTATCTCTAGGCTCCGAAATAGATATGTCCACGAGCATACCGTTCCGGGATGGCTGCAAGCTAGTCCCAACGTAGTTCTGCAGCTGGCCCAAGTGCAACGACATTTGAGACTTTGACTCAGGTGTATTCAGCGTAGCTACTGTCAATAGTACCTCCAAGCTCGCCAATGAGACTTGCGACAGGTGTTCCTTCTTTAAATTCTCATCCTGGATAACTGGATACTGCTCCCACACACTCGATGTCGCTGATTGGCATCCATTCGGCCCATTCTCTATTTTGTATGTGCATTTCCGCATGGTTGATGCCAAATGCTTTGGTTTGTATTACGACATCACCATGCTTTAGCTCTAGGATGGCCACATCTTTAATAACTAGGGACTATGGACTCGGGCCCGCCTAATATTTTGAGGACAATTGCTTTCATGGTGGATCTCAAAGCTGAAGAGTTGGTATTGTGCAGCAGATCAGAGTTCATTGTAGATATTAGACCATCGGTGTGACGTTATACCTACATGTGATTTTGCTCTGTTTGTCCGGTTGGATATCAACAGCCATATTCCACTAAACCTCATCTTCGTCCAAGTCTCGTATTTCTGTGCTTCTGTGGTTAAAAATAAGCACAATCCCCCTCCATAGGTGCTGCTAGGAGTTCAACCTGTGAAACTATCAGTCATACCCATACCACCCTCCTCACATCAAAGTCCCACTTTTTAGTCTTCCAAGGAAGCACATATCCCCGCTGGTTACTCACAACCCTAATCCCCCTCTCCTTAAATTCAATCGTAAAATGTGTATGCCCAAGCCCCCAAACATTGACTCCATCCCAAAACCGCGATAAAAGATCCAAACGCACAACTCCACAAATTCTTAAGCGTGCTGTGGACCCGAAGTGCGCTGCAGGGATGGTGCATGATGCGTCACTACCAGGATAGACCGCTTTTCTTGCGAAGTCTTCCGAAGAGTTTGGATCTCACCTCTTAACCAGGCTAAGTCGGACTCGTGAACTTTATTATGCTGCTCAACAGACCACCCTCTAATCTTTTGGAAATCGGAGATTTTGTAATGGACTATATCTGTTGATTCCGGCGGGATTGGAGGCCAGAGTGTGCAACCTATGATTATCACGCGGGAAAACGGGATCTCGTATCTTCGTTGATGGAGTAATATTAGTGGGTCATCCATGCAAGGTTCGTTTCCGAGTTGTTTGGCTTTTTCGAGGCCTAAATTTAATGTTGTCTCGTAGAATTCGTGGATTCCAAGACCCAAGAACACGACCTCAAATTTAGATGTTTGGTTTCGTAGGAAGTCACGGTAGTTGTCGTAATCTTCTAGGCGGCCGATGTCGCTTACTAGAATATGGTATTTAGAGCAAACGGGGATTTCAAAGGAATTATGTTGATTGATTTCGTTAATCAGTAGAATCTAGAATAAACTAGAAAGGGGTCTTTTGAAAAGGGATCGGGTTGTGTGTAGTGCCATGTTGATCATTTTTGAATTCTAGCAATCATAAGTGAAGTAGATACTAGAATCTGTGGCTTTCGAGAGACCAGGAACAAAGCTTAGACTGATCATGTGATACTCAAGGCCATAGTATTTAAGAAATTGGATCAGTCATATTCTCAGCCCCATCTACGCCATATAAGCACCACCGGAGACCTGCCAAGTCTGCCCAGTCAGCCACTGCGATTCAGGACTAGCAATCAAAGACGCAACCCCAGCAACATCCTCAACTTCCCCAGGCCGGCCCAGCGGAGACCACTTGCTCAAAGCCTCATCGATCTGCTGAGGACTCATCTTGTCACCACCGGGGATATACTTCGCCGACATCTCGGTATACATATCAGTCTTGACACCGCCAGCAGCAATGCAGTTAACAGTGATGTTTCGCGGACCAAAATCCATCGCAAGACACTTGGTCATTCCCTGTACAGCGGCTTTGGAAGCAGCATAGACGGCATGACGAGGGACGCCCTAAATCACATCGGAAGTTGTCAGCTCCATCCGCAATCCAAGAATCCAAGAATCCACCAAGACCCCTAGAGCCCATGTCCATATCCATATCCATATCCTCTCACCTTAACAGCCGAAATCGACGAAGTCAACATAACCCGCCCATAATCCTCCATGAAACGATAAGCCTGCTGAGCGACGAAATATTGTCCCTTGACATTAACCGCAAAGATGGCATCGATATCGCTACCCTTAACCTCAGACAGATCCCCGAAATGCTCGATGCCCGAGTTACTGACAGCGATATCGAGACGGCCGAATTCGCGGTGCACAGTCTCGAACATGGTTTTTACTTCTTC
This sequence comes from Penicillium expansum, assembly GCF_000769745.1. Lineage (NCBI taxonomy): Eukaryota > Fungi > Ascomycota > Eurotiomycetes > Eurotiales > Aspergillaceae > Penicillium > Penicillium expansum. The sequence continues at coordinate 108,178 of NW_015971304.1, read as the reverse complement.
TTCCTGTGAGACATCGGCTTTGATGGCGAGGGCGCGTACGCCTAGGGCTCGGATCTGCTGGACGACGGACTCGGCTGCCGTGGCGTTGGAGACGTAGTTTATGGCTATGTCTGCTCCACGTTGGGCGAATTTGAGGGCTATTGCGGCGCCGATGCCGCGGCTGGAGCCTGTGACTGGTGTTTTTTGTAAGTATTTTTGGTTGGCTTGGAGTGGTGGTGGACTTTACTTATTGCAACTTTGCCGGCTAGGTCTTGGTTTGTAGACATGGTTGCGAAGTGAGGACTAGGTGAGAAAGTGTCTCTGCATATCAACAGGGATTGCAGTCTCTTATACCTTGCCTTGTTCTACGATCTCAAAGATCGGTGAGCATCTGCATGCATCTTGGGGGGGCCATGCATACGGACCGAACTTCGATGGTTCAAAATAGATGTCCAAATTATAAAAGACTGGGAATAGATAGCATTACAAAGTACATGGGTCAAATCGATTCGAATTGTTCCTAGCTTGTAGGTACATACTCATCAAATACAGGGGTGGTCTTGCACAAAACGAATCTTGTCGCAGTCAAGACAACGTACCCAGGGAAATCAATCGCTTGGAACAATACAGCGCCATCCTCCGGAATTCCATCCCCGATTTCGAAAACAAAACATGCACGGGAAAAAAAACGCCTTTCCTAGATAGCACAGAAGTGGAAGAAGAAAGTATTTTCGGATTACACATGACAAGAAGAATGCACGAGCAACATGAAAAGAAGTCGCAGGCGCAATATGAAGCGTGGGGTACTTTAATTAGGTTGCCAGACCCCACAATGTTAAACAATTCACTCTCCCATGCCGTAATCAGCACCGTTTGAAGTGCTGGGGCTATCCCGGTTGGGATTGTTGAAGGTGAGCTTCAGCTTCGGCTGACCTGGCGTGCCAGCAGTAAGCGGAGTGTCGGCACCTGATGCAAACTCTGTCGAGCCATCACCGCCGTAATACTGATCTTCAAAGTTGGCAAGCTCAGGATGGTCCTCGGTCAGTCGTCGCAATTCCACCAAGCACTTGGTCTGTGGTATCATTAGTATGAGAAGGGAATTAATAATCAATAATCAATAAGAATCAAACTAACCTCGATATCATTGGCATCCTGGAATAGCACACTGCCATCCTCGTTGTAAGTGCGAGCATTCTGGCAAAGCAAGTGGATGTCGTTGCGGAATTCCCTCAAGCTCTGGTAATCGGCCCGTTTGACCTTCTTCTGAATCGCATCCATAGCAATGGGATTTTGAATGATCATGTAGTAGTCGGGATAATAAGAACGTGGTGGGGGCTTCATGAATGGTTCGATGATTGAACGGACCATGGGGCCCTCTTCACTATCAGAGCCCTCCGGTTGCACCTCGGCCTCCATGTCCATCAACGACTGGATCACGGTGTCAAGAATGCGAGTCAAGTTGGCACGGTCAGTGGGGTTGAGAGTATCCGGAACCTTAGGCTGGCGGCCTCTCTTCCGCTTAGGTTGTGGGGTTTCTTCCACAACTTCCTCGGCCTTGCGCTTGGGGGGAGGGCCACGACGGCGCTTCTGCTTTTGAGGAGTCTCATCATCATCAATAATCGATGGCTCAGGCTCGGGTGAAGAGTCCTCCCCGTCACGTCCAGTCTTATTGGACTTGCGACGCTCAACGCGAGCTTCCTTGCGTGCGATCGCTTCTTCGATAGTGTCGTCATCGGCATCCACTGCCATCAACCACTGCTCTTCGGTGAGACCATCATCGTACTTGGTCACCTTACGCTCACGAGCACCACGGCCAGTGACCTCAATCTCGACTTCTTCGGTGACAGGGTTATCCTCCTGCATATAAATTTCGGGCAATTCTTGTTCGGACATCAGTCGAGGATAGCGGTGGCCAGGACCATACTGGTCGTTGGCGATTCGCTGCCTGTCCATCTCCTGGAAGATGGGAATTTCTTCTTCGGATCGTGCCATAATTTCATTGAGTTCGTCATCATCCATTTCGTCGTGATCGCCGATCTGTTCCGCGGCCTCTGCTGTGTCCAGGAGAGTTCGGAGAAGTGCATCTCGCTCTTCATTAGTGGACTTGTTATCGAACTTTCCGGCCTGGATAACCTTGCCATCCATGTCCAACTTGAACTGTGCACGCTCGAGAATTTTCTCTTCGACCGAGTTGGAGCTGATAAGCCGCAAAATGCGGACCTCGTTCTTCTGACCAATACGATGGGCACGATCCTGGGCTTGCAAATCCTGGTGAGGATTCCAATCGGAATCATAGATAATAACGGTGTCTGCAGTCTGCAGGTTGAGACCGAGACCACCTGCACGGGTGGAAAGCAAAAAGCAGAAGTATTCGGACCCAGGAGCGTTGAATTGCTTTAAGAGGTCCGATCGGTCGTCAGACTTAGTAGATCCATCCAGACGGAGGTACTTCATCCCGCGAAGGCGAAGGAAATCCTCCATGATGTTCATGATCTGAGTCATCTGGAAGAACATCAAGACTCTGTGGCCTGTAGCACGGAACTTGGGAAGAACACGATCGAGCAGCTCAAACTTTCCGGCCGTACGCCAAAGGAGGTCGTTGGACATGCGAGTGGGGTTCATCTGGTCTTCAACGGGTTCAAAGACGAAAGGATGATTGCAAAGCTTTCGCAACTGCATAAGCATATTGCTAAGACCACGCATTCCAGTCTTGCCGCCCTTGCCATCAGTAACAGCCATCTTATTGTGGGTAACAAGTTGCTTGTACAACTTGGCCTGCAAAGCAGAGAATCGACACTTGATGACACGCTCCTGCTTGTCAGGCAAATCTTTCTCGACATCCTTCTTCAAACGTCTGAGAAGGAATGGCCGAAGAACCTTGTGGAGACGACGAATAACGAGAAGTTGCTCTTCTTCGCTCAGATCCATGCGATCCTGGCCACCAGTATTTGCGAAAGGTGTGTTGAACCATTCGTCAAACGACTTGACAGACTTGAAAATGTTGGGAAGGACGAAATTCAGAAGGGCCCATAGTTCGGGCAAGTTGTTTTGCAGGGGAGTACCGGTCAAAATGATACGGTATCGACTGGTGTAGTAGGTTGAGAGAGTGCTGCTGAGCTTGGACTGGGTGTTCTTCATGCGGTGACCTTCATCGACAATCATGTGTGTCCACTTGATCTTGCTGAGAACCGGACGATCTTTGATGATGTACTCGTAGGTGGTGAGAAGAACCTGGAAGTTGCCCCAGCGGATCTGCTGCTGTTGCTGCTTTCGTGCATTAGGCGGGCCCTTGTAGACTACCTTGCTCACGCTGGGCGCCCACTTATCAAACTCGTTGTTCCAATTAGTGAGTGTTGACAGTGGAACAATGACCAAGAACGGCCCGTTGTTCTTCTTCTTTTCAATGATGTGGGTAATCAAACTGATGGTCTGGATCGTCTTTCCAAGACCCATCTCGTCAGCCAAAATACCGTTCAGGTTATTGTTGTACAGTGAAATCATCCATTGCAAGCCCTTAATCTGATACTCCTTGAGAGTACCTCCCACAAGCATGTCAGGCTGCGTGGTGACTTCTTCGTTGATGCGATGGGCGACAGCGTAGTAGTCGACCTTCTTCTTTCCGGTGGCGGTGTTATTGTCTTCCTCGTTTTCGCTATCAGCGATCTCTTGGTCAGACTCGTCGTCGTAATCATGCGCCTCGCCGTAACGATTCGCCAGGTTGCGCTGTTGTTCCTTGACGGATGCGGCGAGCTGCTTGAGGAAATTGTCGGTCTGCTTGAGCAGATGAGAGATACGTGAATCCTTGGCCTGTCCCAAAAGTTTCAGGTAAGTTTCCTCGTCGTTGGCCTTCAAAGCCTGCAGACGTTGCTTGGCGGTTCGCTCCACGCGCCTTTGCTCTTCGCGTTCCATGTGTTGGTGGTGTGAGATCATCATACGACCCAGCTTCTGCGAGCGCGTACGTTGCTGGACAGAAGCATTGGCGAGATCGGCGCTGTGGTTGAGGATGGCCTGCAGCTGATCGTACTGCTTCTTCTTCTCTCGGGATTCGCGAGCATCACGTTGTTGCTTCTCAAGCTTCTCAGTGATACGAGCCTCGCGCAGTGACTGCTTTTTCATGCGGCGGTGACTCGAGCGGTTGGCTGTCATTCCGAGGTTACTGTAGTGGAACATCTCGCTCTGGAGCTGCTTGCGATACTGACGCTGTTTGGGCAAAAGATTGAGCGATTTATACTCAATCAGGGCCTTCAGCTTGAGGGAGTCATCGTATGTTGGTGCGTCACTTTTGCTTGTATCCCATACACCGAGGTTGGCAGGAAGTTGGGCAAGCTCTGCTTTGCGGGCGGTGATTTTATTATATAGTATGATCTCACGATCCTCGCGCATCTGCTCCAAGTCGATGCCAGGTGGCAAGAGAGCGGGGATGCGCACACGATTCGCGCGGTTGGCGTGATCAGTGTAGCTGATAGTCTTGGACAACGAGTCGTATGGAGACTGGAAGTTGTCATACCACTCCCTGGTCATGACTTCGGCATCTGAGCTTTCTGGAGGCTGGCTACCAACGCTATCATTGGCAGCTTCAATGACCTTTTCGGCTGCGGCAACATTGTCCGTGGGAGTAGGTGGTTGAGATTTCTTCTGGTTTTGGAAAAGCTGTTCTTGGACGCGCAGGGGAATGGCGAGGTTCTTGGATAGCATCTTGAAAGCCAAGATTTGGTTTCGAAGAGTAGCCAGTTGCTCTGGTGAAAAGCTACCGCTGCCAACTGTCGCGTTCTTCTGGTTCAGAGCAACTGCCGATGCATTGGTAGCAATAGGTGCAGCGGTCGAGGAAGCCGAGGGTGTGCGACCTGTGAGAACATAGGTCAGCCCTGTAGAAGACCTTGGGTTTTGAGGGGACCAAGAGAATCAATGACAAAGCTTACCATGAGAGCCATTGACAGCTTCAGCAGTAGCGCCGTTCAGCTGTTGCTGTTGGCGCTGCTGCTGAGCCTGCTGCTGAGCCATGCGCTGTTGTTTTTGGAAGTTCTGCTGCCGTTGAATGGCAGCAAGTAGGTTGTGGGCCTTGAGGAACTCCGGGTCATCAGGACGAACACCTTGTTCTTGCATTTGCTTGTATTTCTGCGACAATGTTAGAGACGACAGCAAGGGTGGCGAGAAAGGCATAGGAAGGCGCGTGAAGGGACTGAAGAATTGATATACGGTGAGGCGTGTTGGCGTAATGCGACAAACTTACCTGGAGTATCTCTTGGACATTTTGCTGCGTGAGGTTAGCCGGCAAGCTCACGTTGCCAGGCGCCATGTTTGGCGCTGGGTGTAAGGAAGCCATTGTGACGCGTGTATTTTTTTAATTCATGAGCAAGCGAGCTAGGTTGGGGTGGCCAATGTCAAGGTTGATGCGGAGTTGTGGAAAGTCACGGTCTCCACCTGGTTTCAATTGCCAAGTCGCGCAGGCAAGAGAAGGGGCGATCGCGGTCGAAATAAATAGGCAGCGACAATGTGGGGTGAGCCTAATTATTGTGAATGCGATCAGTGAGCGACTGTACGGGATGCTTGGCGATGGAAAGCGTGATGTTTGGGGCCGTGGTCGGAGCTTCCGATGCGATATGGGGGGAGCGGGTACTTTCAGGGACAAGGGAGTCAAAGAAAGCGAGTAAAGAGGCGAGTTCCCAGGGTAAGGCAAGGTGGGAAGGGAACTCAAAAGTTGAAGGCGCGTTGGGATGGCGCGTTCAAAAAGTGGATGGATGAAAATGGAGATGGGGAGGGAACGGAGTTGCGCGACAGGCTCGGGGAAATCTGGGTGCTCAGAGCAAAGGACTGACAACAGCCTGGCAAGGAGTTTTTTGCAAAGGATGTTAGTCAGCAGGCACGTGAGTGGCCCGTGCTGTATTGTGGCCTGGGGCAGCGCAGTTCTGGTACCGTGCCGGTTTGGGGATAAGGCTACTATCACAGATGGAGTGGTGAGAGAAGAGTGATTGGTTTGAGAGGGTTTATAACCTAGGTTGGATTGGTCTATTCATATTCATTGAATCTATTGAATTGTCTTCCTTGCAATAACAATCAAAATGACAATACATTGTAAAGTTAGACAAACCCGGGTCCACCCTTGCTGTTTAACGGGTATCTACACGACCGAAGAACGTACCTAATTACTCAGCATACTTTGTGCAAGACACGAATAGAGACTTGAATGGATTTACCTATTCCCTAGGAGACATACGTATCCATGTTTTTCATCATCCTAATAACTCTGCATTGAGACTAATAGTAGCCGGGGAATCCTCCAGACCTCCATGGGAATCAACCAACATGGGAAAAGCAAAGCGAAGCAGAAAGAACAATTAAAGGACGGAACAATCCCATGTAAGACTAAAGGGATTAGTGACGGAATGATAAGAATAGATATCACCGCCACGACCGATCATAAGCTCCCAAACTCCAAAACCCCATGCTCAAGATCAAGAACCGACGTAAGATGCACTTTCAGAGCTCTCTCTTACACATTTGGTGCCGCGAGAAGGGACCGCTTGATGGGTGGGGGTGGAGGGGGCTTCTTCGCACGAGATGGTGGAGGTGGAGGCGGAGCCTTCTTCTGTCCGAGAGTGTTCAAGTTGGTTGCGCTAGGTCTCCGGGATGGCACGCTGCCCTGAGATGTTGCTGGGGATATATCCCTGCCCCCGCTGAACATCCGCTCGGGGCTAGAACGGCCATATGAGCTGACCTCTTCGGAGTCGGCGTAAGGATCAGCAGAGATTCGACCACTTCCAATTTGAATGCTGCTTCGGCGTCCAAAGCCGCTCAGATTCTCGCTAGTAGTTCGCTGCTGGATCCACTGCGATGCGGCTGGCACTTGTTCTTGCCGCAGTTGAGCCGGGCCTTCGAAGGTGGGGACTCTGTTGAGAACGGGACGTGAAACCCCACTGGTATTTCCGTAGGTCTCTCGCGGGGGGGACTCGGAGTATGGCGTAATGGATCTGTTTGATCGGATGGGAGGGCGAGTCTCCGTGGCATTCATTGTCTCTTCCTGCAATGGCTCATACCGTTCCAGGAACGAGTGGGCAGTGTTGGCGCGAGGACGGGTTGGACGACGGGGAGGAGCCTGTACTTGGCTGTAACTATTTCAGTGTTAGTGTCTCACACAAGACGCAGCAACCAACATCAATGCTTACCCAGCCCATTCATTCTTGAGCTGCAGAAGGGCCTCGCGGGACCGTTCATGGTATTCAAGCTGGGCGTCCAAAAATGCCCCCATGTCCATAACATTGTCGGTTTCGGCTTCTTTGATGTCCTGCATGCGACGCAGCACGTCGTCGCTAGCTTCTTCATACTTCACTTTTTGTGAGCGTAGTTCTTCCTCCACGCGGAAGTCCTCCTTCTTGGCCTTCTCCATCTTGGAGAGAGAAGTGTCGTATGCCAGCCGTCGGCTGTCGAGCTTCTTGCGAGCATGCTATGAGGTAGGTTAATATGGGACCTTCAACCTCCAATTAATCGCGAGAGTCAAAAGACATACCTGCAAGTCTTTCATCTGAGTCAGGGATCTCTCGAGGGACTCAAGCCAGCTTGAAGTCGCCTGCGCAATGTAACTTTCTTGGATGCGCGCAATGCGCTCCTCGGTGCGCCCAAACGCTGATCGAATTGTTAGCAATGCGATTCCTCCTGCGCACCCCCGATACCGTCCTCGGAACTTACTGATCAGACACTGTCCGTATTCTGAGTTCCCATCAAAGTCTTCGCCGTGGGCCACCATGCTGCCTCCCAAATGAGCAATCGGGAGGGTCTTCTCTTTGTCCTCTCCATCATTGCGCTTCGAGATAGCCTTGACATAAGAGGTCATGGATTTATGAATGCGGTCAACGCCTAGAGAGAGAGTTTGGATCAGTATTAAATAAACAGCAGGTGCGGAGGGTGGTCAAATCCTACCTTCATGTCGCACGCCCATCTCCGTCTCCATTGCCTTGAAATCATCAGAAAGACAGGTCTTGGCCTCTCCGCCCATACGTTCTCCGGCCCATTGCTTGAATCTGCCGATTCTCTTATTCACGTGCATATTGTGTGGTTGGGATGCTAATGGTATGTGGAAGAATAATCGAAACCAGCGATTGTGTGTAGAGTTGACAAGATAAATTAAAAGGGAATGTTCAACTAGAATGCTCTAGGATAAGAGGAAAGAGAAAAGACTGAGGAGGGGGAAAAGGAGGTTGGGAACGGTTAGATTAAATCATCCCTGGGGGGGCACGCAATTATGATAAAATAGGGAAATAAGGTCTACATCTCACAAACTCACAAAGTTACAAGAGAAATAATACAATGCGTTTTTTATGCATGCAGTAACGCTGATCTTGTCAATCAGTGGGGAAGTCATTGTATTCTCAATCTGCTATTATTACCAAAAAAGAAAAAAACGAAAAGAGAAAATTACTGTACGGAGTATACAACATAGTTTCTCAATTGGGGGGAATCATTGTATTTCGAACAAATGCTAGTACGGAGTAGACAGACTAAAATAGCCTACCAGGGGGAACAACCCCAGGTGGTTAAAGCTGTGACACGCGTTAGTGGGTCACAGTGGTGGAGAGCCACTAAATCCCATTGGAAGCGTCCAAGGTTGGAATTGATGGAATTAATGGAATTAATAGAATTGATAGACTTGATTACTATAATTATCTCTTGCCACTCTGGTCTGGATGAAAAGAATCATGAGTTCATACATTACCATACAATCATGTACAAAATAATGTGTACAGGGAATAGTAATAATAAAAAACAGGTTTCAAATGTGTTTCAGTTGATCCACGGCCACTCTGGGCTCTGGCCTCTGGGCTATTGACCTATGTACGAATACGGACGGAGTAGATTAAGACCCAAGACCATCGGTGGGTTACATCTTGCATCGCCGCAATGCCAATGCCGAATCTAAAATGACACAAACCCCTGTCCCATTTTCGGTTGGCATTGGACTATATTATTGGTAGAAATATCTATACATAATTGTTCTTCAGCATACTGCGTATACTCCGTACTCTGTACGGGTACGGAGTATCCATATCATAAATCATGTGGTCCCATCAAAAACATCACCCAAAAATCCTTCGAGGGTCAATAGATAAGCCAGGCACCCACGTTTGTTCCAATTCAGAAGCCAGCAGAGCATCGAACTCATTCCAGCCACTCAAAAATGGGATTGTTTCCCTAGCCGCCGACAAACCAGCCCCTTTTTCACTATTCCGATCTAGATCCAAGACCTCACCACCCCTATCCCTAGAGGCTGAGCGCGGTGTTTCAATTCCAGAAAAATCATCGGATGGCGATGATTCCGGCGAGTGCAGGTTGCTTTGCATCAGGCTCTCTGCATATTGAAGGGGCGTAACGCCCACATGTTTCTTAAACACACGATGGAAATGACTGGATGTCAAGCCAGCCTCCGCCGCCAGATCTCTTAATTTTGGTTTCAGCCCTGTCGTCAGAATGTTCCTAATTGACTCGCAGGCTTTGTCAATCACAGCGGTTTGGGGGTTGCTTTGAGCCGCCGTCTGACCCGAATCCGGACGGCAGCGCTTGCAGGGTCGGAAGCCTGCTTTCTCTGCTTGCAGAGGGGTGTCATAAAATTGGACATTGGCACGGCGGGCTAATCGTGCTGGGCAGGAGGGGCGGCAGTAGATTTTTGTGGTGAGGACGGCATAGACGAAGCTGTTGGCTGTTATGTCGCGGGTGGCGATCGCTTGCCACCGTTCTGTGTTGGTGAAGTTCCGGCTGAGTCGGGGAATTTTTTGAGGCTTGGATATATCTGTCATATTCGCGAAGTATTCAAATTGTATATATTCAAGGTATTGTATTCATTGTGGTGTCAACTCCAGGTAGAGGGGAACCTCGGGAAATCCATGGATCTGATGGATTGATCCCAAACTGACCAATCAGCGTCCAGGTTCGATCCCCAATACCTCAATGTACAATGGTGTACATGGTATATCAGGGCCATCACCTACAGTATATATAGCATGGGTATTAGAATTAAACGATTTCTATATTAAGTTTGTAGCCTAAATTCCCAATTTCCTCTAAAGTTGTATTAGTTGTCTAATTTCTCTCCGGTGCCTAGGTTTATATATATTGCGTAACTGTAACCTTTCTATACATATCACCTTCAATCAACGAGTGAAAGAGCCATAGATTTTATAGAATATTCATTTATTCCTAAGCTAAATCATTCTTAGAAGAGTCCGATATATATACTGAAGGCATTGAGAGTATGTCTTCCCTTGAGGAGCTTTTCGAGCTCTTAAGACGTTCCCGACCGTGAATGTTGGATGGCTATTCACCATCCTCTCGCTAAACCCCGAACGTGAATGTATACCACAAAGTCATCAGCATACGCGTCTCGACCGTCTTGGAACATAAGGAGGTGGTAAGCAGAGGCCCTGTTGAATTTGCAGTGTTGACATGCCGAGAATAGACGAACATTCTGTATAACTGCAAACAGTCCAAACACGCAAAGCGCGAGGGGACTTGGCAAAAGCCGTCTCTCTTGTTACTACATACCCTAATTGGCCCGACGCTGTTTCAAGATGAGATACAAATGCAGATACAAGATTGTCACAATACCCGAAACCCCACACCAGAGAAGCCTATACTAATATCGCACATATACCCATCTTAGACATGGTGATCCTACAGTCTGCGAGCCCCATTTCCTGCATCTTCCAACAATTTCTCATTATCTTTAACACCGTCCCACAATTACCAAATCTCGCAGAGTCACGCACCACGTTGGCCATTAGATCCTCAAACAAAAGCTGATTAGGTGGCTGTGCCATGCATCCCAACACACACAGTGCCCACACCAAGCCAGTGAGAGAGTAAGCTCCTGGTCTATTCTGGAGCGCCATAATGCTTCTAGAAACTGCGTTTTGAATCTCTGGTAGTGCGGGAAGTGGTCCAGAAACGATTGTGTGTAGTAGAACCAGACAAGCAAGGGCAAACAGGAGCGTGACCCAGCCAGTTTGGGATTCGTGATTTTCTTGTTTCTGGACATTCTACGTTAATGCATTTCGAGATGTGATAGTGATTGATACTTACATCTCTGGTTGAATCAAGCTTCTCAATGCCCGTGGTCAAACGGTCTTTGATCTCTGCCCCTCTTCTAGTTAGTTCAACAATGTTGAGTATACCCTCTTTTTCCTGCACTTCTTTCCATTTACTGAAGCAGGCTAGATCTCCGATGATTATCATAACCCAGTTTTCGCAACCCAATAGATCTGCTATTTGTATTTCAGAGGTATAGAGCCATTGCTGATATGGAAGTTGTGGGACACGTCCTGTCGGAAGGCAGGCGAAAAGATCAAGTGAAACCATTGTAGCGAGAAGGAACTCAAGGCCCTCCTGTGGACGACCTTGAGATGAAATAGAAGACCCTGTGTGAGTTGTGTAGCGAGCGTCGAATATAGTCTTAGGCGATAGTGAGTGTATGACACTTATGACAGCATCCAGATGCAGTAGCCAGTCGTGCTCAGCGCCTCTGAAAACCTAAATTGCTCATCAGATGTGAGATGGTCGAAAGATGGCCAGGTCCCTTCATACCTCACAGCTAATCAAAATCAAACTACATGCCAGGAACTCGGCCAGCCGAGCATGATCGTCCAGCAATTTTCCAGGTTCCTCGCCCATGAATTTGCAGAATTCACGGAGTGCCCTGGAATGATGCTCTAGTGCCCTCTCTCTTTGTTGATATTCCTCCTCACTCCCAAGAATTGCACTCTGGTGAAGCGATGAAAGGCTCAAAACGGCGTGGTAGAGAGGCCCCCGCTTCATAAGAAGGTACAAGAGCCAGCCCCGATTTCCTAGCCGGGATGTAGAGCGGAAATAAGGAAATTGCCACGCGAAGACCTGATCAAGGTAATGCATTAATAGGCACGCAGCCTGGGGATCGAAAATGCCATCTTGGGTAGAAGGCCGATCTAGATTTTCCAATGAAGCATTTGGCAAAATATTCGAGTCATCTTCCGTATCAAACGCAGCCGAAGCATTAACATCCGAATTTGAGGAAGGTCGCGTTTCTTTATATGCCTGAGGCAGCGAGGCCATCTTGGCGCGACTCTGCATTTTTCGAACTCGCCGGACATGTTGGTTGATCGCGGTTTTGATTCGGGCTCTTTCTTTCTTTTCCTCTGATGCTCCATCCATCCATGTTGGCTTTGGTCCATACCCATGACAATGGACATTTCGGTCACTGCATTCCCTGCAGGATGGTGTTGTTATGTCGCATTTTTTGTGCCGTAAGCGACAAGTCCAGCAACCAATTAATAAGGCACTCATTTGAACAAATACTTATCGTAGAGCGTTCTCGTGTGGATTGGAAGAGATCTGTGAGATATCCGAAGGTGATAGGCGCCCCTCCTGACTGTGGGCCTCATGTCAGCCAGGTGATCCAATGAAATAATGGATACCAGAGAAAGGCTGTAGGTGTTTTATATGGGGTAGAAAGTAGTCCATCAAATACACTCAAGGTCAGAGGTAATAGCTTAGATATGACCTCAATACAAATCTCAGTATAAAAACCACGGGTGCCAAACATCAGAAGACAATATTGCTTTATGAATTTGCTGCCTCAAACTCGCCAGGTGGTAGCGGCAGGTTGGAAATCTATTCCCGAGCTCCGCATACCCCATTTCAAATGACTTCACCTAAGTAGCGTTTGTAATAGGATATATCTGTTACTATCTATGAAGAGGATTATCTCGATCTTTTGATATACATAGGTTGAGACAGGGCAGGTCGAGCCGGAGCCTATACCGAGGGCAGGTCGAGCCGACGCAATGTGCCAAGAGCGCCGGCCCGAAGAGGGGTCTATACTCCGTAGTCGAACCATACTGATAATCGTTGAACATTATATAAGATGTATGCTCGAAATTTAATATAACTTATCCTATATACCTTCCAGACATATCTTCATTATTAGCCTTGGGCATTTCCCGCTTCTTCAGCTATTATTAAGCAAGCCAGCGGTACAGCTTAACTAAAAACCTCGATACTATGGAGAAAGATACCATCTTCTTTAATGGTCGTATCCTCACCCAGGCTGGATCCGGTCTGCATGGAGAGCCTGTATTTGCAGAGAGCATGCTTGTGAAGAATGGAATCATCGCAACAATTGGGCAATTCCAGCAAGTCCTCTCTGAATGTTCATCCGACGTGCAAAAGCGAGACCTCGAGCAACAGACCGTCCTTCCAAGCTTTATCGATGGCCACATGCACCTTCTCCTTCTTGGTCAATCGCTTCGCAAATTGGACCTCCGACCCTGCAAGTCTCTGGAGGAAATTCGAACCACCATAAAACAGTATGCGGTCGCCAATCCCCATATCCCGACTCTTCTTTGCAAAAACTGGATGCATTCCATGACACCGAATGGTGTGACCGCTACGATGCTGGACGACATTGACCCAAGACCCATATTTATCGATGCAAGTTCACAGCACTCATGCTGGATGAATACCGCCGCCCTGAAAGTCCTCGGTGCTGAAACTATGTCCGATCCCCCTGGTGGTAGCATACATCGGGATGCCGAGGGAAAGCCTTCAGGTGTCATGGATGAAGGTGCTATGATGTCAATTATCTGGCCATTCCAAGCGGTATCATCATCTAAAGAAGAACGCATGGAGTCAATTATTCAAGCGATTCATGAATATAATGCGGCAGGATATACCGGCGTTATAGAGATGGCCATGGATGAAGAGGCATGGGATAGCCTTGTTACCCTCCGCTCCATGCAATCAGACCTCCCCATGCGCATTGCCGCATACTGGCTCATCAAACCGACGGCAGACCTCGAAGCCAACTCAAAACAAGTACAGCGCGCGATTGAATTGAGTGGACAGTACAATTCCAGCACCAGTCCCGATCTTCGGATCGTTGGTGTTAAGGTTATCTGCGATGGAATCATCGACGCGTGCACTGCTTTCTTGTCCCAGCCATATGCGCCCATTGGTTCGCCTCCGCCCATCTGGGAAGCAGAGCATTTAGCTTCCGTTGTCAAAGAAGCGGACAGTGCAGGCCTTCAGATAGCCCTCCATGCAATCGGAGATGGAGCAATTAAAATGGCTATTGATGCAATTGAGAAACACGCTAGCCCAGGGAGACGCCACCGCATCGAACATATTGAACTTGCATCTCCCGAGGATGCAAAGAGGCTAGGAGAACTCGGCCTCACGGCGTCCATCCAGCCTGTGCATTCTGATCCCTCTATTCTGACCGAGTGGCCACGCCTTATTGGAGAGGAACGTTGTGAGAGGGCGTTTGCTTACCGCGAATTCGCAGATGCTGGGGCTCTTATGGCGATTGGGAGTGATAGTCCTACTTCGCCTTGGGCGCCGATGGATAATCTTTATGTGGCTACCACACGGAAGTCGTCCAGAAACCCCGAATATACCAAGGTTGTTAATGAGCATTTCCGTCTCGGGATGTGTGAGTCTATTGTTGCTGCAAGTGGTGGTGCAGCACGCAGTGTTTTTGCGGAAGAGCGGACAGGAAGCCTGGATGTTGGAAAATTGGCGGACTTCGTTGTTGTTGATATGGAATGGGAGGCAAACGCGCTATTGCAGGCGAAGGTCAAAGAGACTTGGTTTGAAGGAAGGAGGGTCTGGGGTTGATTGAAAGGATATATGGAACAACTTGTATATAGAGAAGGCGTATAGGCCTCAGAATAGAATGACATGAAGTTGATGAATGGGTCATAGACAGAATGGTCACAGATGGAGGAAATAGGATTGGCTTTTTGAGAACGGTAGGGCCAAACATCTAGATGTTCTGGAAATGTCAGTTTTCACTAGCCCTAAAATACCGTGAATCAACCTCCGCAGCCACAGCCAACAAGTGACAGAACCATAGATTTTACAGAATAATTATTTATTCCCAAGCTAGAATATCCCTGATGAGCTAAATGACTAAGTTGGGATATATCGGTTCCTTCGCGCGTAGTCCCCGAGTCGGAGCTCCTAGTCACGCCAATGTTAGTCAGTATAGATTTCCTTTTCTTTTCTTTGTTCAATATAGAAATTAAGAGTTCACTCAATGTCAAAAGATGCATAGAATCTACGAACCTCATGAGAGTATTGATTAAATGGAGACGTAAGGCAAATGCTTTGATAGCAGTTTGTTGTACGTGAAGAAGAGGGATCTTCCTCAAAAAGCCTATACAAGCGATCGAGAATTAGAATTACTCTTGCCCCCGCATCCTCCAACTTACAGTTTCCTGCTGCCCTCGGTATCTGGGGAAATTTTTGCGTCAAAATGAGGCTTTTTGCTTTTCTTAGTCGATTTGGTCGAACTTCCAAATGGAGCGGACGAGCCAAACCCTTTGCTCGAACCAAAGCCTTGATTACTCGCCCCAAAGCCTTGATTATTCGAGCCAAACCCCCCAGCGACTGTTGGGTCAGACACATTACCAATAGGCCCTTTTGTAGCGGGCGGCATACCAAACAGATTGGGTATGGCAGTAGCTCCATTGTTAGGTCTAATCCCGCCATTTTCTGTGCTTCCCAGACCAGGAGAGAATAGAGAGCCCTGAATTGTACCAAAGCCTCCTCTATTTTTATCTAAAGAAAGGATGGGTAAAGGAGACGTGACCGGTACTGGTTGAACAATTAGCGTTTGCACATATAATTGACATGGCATCTAGAAGTGCTACCTACCGGTGGCAGGAGTTGAAACTTGCGGGAACAGGACAGGACGAGGAGTAATGGGCGCCACCTGAGCTATCGGAGCCGTGGCTGTAAGGCTTGGAGTTTGGGCTCGGGGGGTTGACAGTCCTGCTGAAATGATATTCCGATTAGCCTGTGATTCCATGAACCAGTATATGGAATGTACATACCCAAGATAGGACGAGCACGCGTCGAAGAGTCCGCTATGCTGAAGGCATTGAGAGTCTGTCTTCCCTTTCGGAGCTTTTTGAGCTCTCCATTGAGACGTTCCCGATCCTTTTGAATGTTCAATGGCTCTGCTGCAATTTCTCGAATCTGCTGATCATCCATGTCAAGTACAGTCTTGCCGGTGAATATATGCTCAAGAGGGAAAAGAAGGCAATTTTCGATTGCCAAGATGGCAACGTTATCGACAAATGTCACGATCGCAGTCTGAAAATGCGACCTGTTAGAATTAAGCTGTATCTCATTCGAAAAAGCATAAAAAGCTCACCTCGTAGTATGCCTGCATTTGATCAATAATCTCTGCTGCTGCAAACTGATCGCCGGATAATTGTAGCTGAGATGTTGCTTGCTCCAGATCTCGGACATTAAAGGTGTTTCGAGTATCCTCTACTGCTGGGAGGGAAGATCCAGACAAGCTGAGATTTCTTTTTAACGCAGAAACCTGCCGGTTCTTTCTGGCCTCCTGGATCTTGGAGAGAAATGATTGCCCCACGGGGAGCGGATGGCCCCTTTTGGTGTACGAAGTCAATTCGCTGAGCTTGGCTAGCAAAGACTCCTTCATCTTCTCCATTTCCGGTCCGATGAGGTGTCGCATGAGCAAGGGGCGGGTGTGATCGTCCGTGATGTTCTTCAGTACCAGCTGGATAAAGTACTCGACCGAAGCCCAGGCATTCAACAGATGAGATTTAGCAACTGCTTCCCAGGGCTCGCATTGATCCCGGAACAAACTTCCTACAAGCAGCTGGTTTGCACTACCTGGTAGTTCGATTCCTCGACTTTGCCGGGCCTGTTCTTTGATTTCGTCCACAAGAGACTGCTGGGAAATGTACTGCGGTGTCCAACCATCCATGTAAGGCTTGGATCTCTCTTGTTCTACGTCCTTGACAGGTGTTAGCTGTCCAGGGAATTGAATGATTCGCCGGTTCCCGCGAGTGCTCATCGCTTCAGCAAAGCACTCATTAAGCTCACGTATTATTGCACGCAGTCGGCGGAAAGGAGATTCTTCTGTGGTCGCCGTATGGTCTTTGAATCCACCGAAAAACTCATCGACGTACGATCCATTTAAGGCCTGGTTTGTGATTCGTGCAAATCTGCTGCTAATATCGACAAGGAAATGGCGTTGCTCCTGAAGAGTTGTGCGTGGCGCGCCCAATTTTGCCAGTGTCTGCTCATTACGAGAGATCCTTTCTTGTATATCTGCAATAAGACCAGGAAGATTGCGACGGACATGATCAAGTAGAATCTTGCTGAG
The DNA here is from genome assembly GCF_000769745.1 of Penicillium expansum. Lineage (NCBI taxonomy): Eukaryota > Fungi > Ascomycota > Eurotiomycetes > Eurotiales > Aspergillaceae > Penicillium > Penicillium expansum. The sequence continues at coordinate 91,038 of NW_015971304.1, read as the reverse complement.
ACGATGCCTCAGACTTTTAATCCCAACTCGGTCTCGAGGGAGGGAAGCCCACCGGCCCTTTTCAAAGAACTCCCTTTCTTGAACATCTCGTGCATTATCGGAAATGTTGCGTGTCTCAAACGAGCGGTTGCGCAATACATGCCATCCAAGTTGCAGCTTGACCTTTTCGTTCTTGATGAACTGTATGTAAGTTTCTTGTTCGTCTGAGCCCGCTTCGGGGATATCGGGCTGCGTGACAATACCCAAGACCCTCTCATATTTGGGATCAAAAGACTGCGCGATGTTCAAGACCTTCTGGATATGGTAATCGGCCCTTGCACTGATGACAGCCAAAATAATGCTCCGGGAGCTTTTCATGTACTTTTCCGTCAGCTTTTGAACTATTTCCATTCCTTGCTCATTTTGTTCGCTGCTGCTGGAGTAATAGAGCCCGGGAAGGTCGACCAGAGTCAGCTCTGGCTTCTCGGGCCCCGAGATCTCGATTTTAAGCACATCGTCGCTGAATCCCGTGTTCGAAGGATCAGTGCTGGAAAGTCCCATGCATTCTTTCGCGTTTTCGATCAGCGTGGGAAGGTCTGCGCTAGAGAAAAAGGACTCGGAGGTGAAGGCTCGGAGCTTCTGCTGTTCCTGCTTATCCTTCCTGGAATCCCCAGGTTCAATAGATACTTTGATTCTGTCGTGGGGGCTTCGGCGAAGAACAATTTCGGTCGCAAACCGAGTGCAGATATTGCTCTTGGATGGAAAGCGCACTCTGGAGATTGCGTCCAGTACAGAGCTTTTCCCACTGGACTGATTACCACAGACGATGATTTGAGGCAGTTCGACAAGACCTCCAACCCCAATAGCGCGCAGCTCGTCGATCTTGTCCAGCAGCTCTGACTGTTGAGACTGGAGCTGGCCCATGGCCTGTTCATCAAGTGGTGATGACATCGTAAGAATGTTAATGGGTCCTTCAGTATGTGGAGTTAAGTGAGTTTTGAGAGGGAGAGACAACATTTACAGTTCTCAGGGGGAAGGGTGGATTAGATAGATCGCATCTCAGTTTTGGCCCCCGTATTATTTCGCGTTTGCACTAGTTATCTATGTTGTAGGTACTTCGGTTGTATGACACAGTCGATACCAGGGCTATGATTTTCATTTCTAGTAAACAGTTCAGAGAAAACAAATGTACACAATACAAACATCTGGGCCTGCTTCCGATTGTGCAGCTGTTGGGCAGGATTCATAACGTGCTTACACAATTTCAACACGCATCTTGAATCTATTCATGAGACGAGGAAAGTATTGGTTTTTCACTTACATGGCATCGGTAAAGTGTCAAGGCGATAACGATCATACAGCGCAATGTATATGCCGATGAATTACGGCAGACTGTAATATCTACTAGGGTGATGGACAGGAACGAGTAAAAATTTAAAGGTGTATCATTCCACAGCCCGAAGGACTTTTTGATTTCGTTTCTGCCCTGTAGAGGCCAACCCCGGACCTCTTTCCATCACCCTTTGATTTGTTCGACAAGAAAAAGGATGGTGTCCACAACCTTAATTCGCTAAGGGCGCATGAGACGCTCATCCGCAGGCGCCTAAGTACATTTGTCTCATAGCAGAATTCCATTTTCAACCCGTCACAAGAATAACTCCAAGAAAAAGCACCCTTAATCCTTGGTCTTCTGGGTACCGCGGAGCAGACCAGTTCTGCGGGCAGCAATGAGACCAGCCTTTTGACCCTGGGTAGCGTAGCGGGAGATGGTCGAGGCCTTACCGATGTGCTGGTGGTTACCACCACCGTGAGGCTGTAGAGAAAAATATTAGAGATTGCGGTCCTGGATGTTGTCTGGTCTGTGTATAGACTGAAACTTACGTGATCGACGGGGTTCATGGCAACACCACGAGTCTTGGGCCAAGAGTTGCGCTTGACGGCGAACTTGTGCTTGGCACGACCGGCCTTGAGCAAAGGCTTGTCGGTACGGCCACCACCGGCAACGATACCAACCATACCGCGGGCGGTGTTCTTGATGACCTTCTTGGCACCGGAGGGGAGCTTGACACGGGTCTTGCCCTCCTCGGGGTTGTGGCCAATAACGGTAACGTAGTTACCGGAGGTACGGCCAAGCGCACCACGGTCACCAGCCTTCTCCTCGACGTTGGTGATGACGGTACCCTCAGGCATAGAGGCGAGAGGAAGGACGTTGCCGACGGTCAGGGCAGCGTTCTTACCGGCGTAGATGAACTGGCCGGTGTACATGCCCTCGTTGGCGATGAAAGTCTCGGTGATCATCTTGAACTTGTAGGGGTGGCGGAACTGGACCTTGGCGAGGGGAGCACCACGGCCGGCATCGTGGATGATCTCCTTGACGACACCACGGGTGTAACCGTGAGCCTCAGCGAAATCGAGGGTCCGGAATTGGGCAGGGGCCTTGTTAAGGCGGGTGTTGGCCGCTGTAAAGTAGAGAAAAATTCGATATCAGCACTCCAATCTCCTTGCGAATCTGTGTGGGTTCCCAATGGTCTTCTTGATTTCCTCCTCGCTGCTCGGGGTGCGCAGCCTCGAAATTTCGTGCTAGAATAGTTTGCGGGCGCACTCACTGAAAATGGAGCCACGGCCCTTCCTCTGGTTGCGGATGACACGACCCATGGCGACTGTCTAGACGAGGATCCTATGTTAGTATGGAAGCCGGACAGAAGTGTCGTAGGAAAGTGGTAAGCGTACCTCGAAGTGAAATAGGCTTGTCGTTGACGAGTTGAGAAATCATCGGACACGGGGACTTGTGTGGGCTTTAGGGTGCGGTCGCTAATCTAACCCAATTGGGTATAGCGCATGGTCGCTTACTTGAATTGGCTTGAACTACAGCAACACAGGCATTTCCAATATAGGCCTTTAATCGTTGGATTGATGTGTTGTTTATAGATAAAAATTGTTCAACTAAATTGAATGGAGTATTTGAAAATACTATCGACTCAAAAATCGCTATATAATCTTTATTTCATATCCGAAGAGACTCTTCTAGTGCAAGCCCTGTAGATTTTGAGAGGGCAAGTTATGTCATCACACACACGTGATTGCCAAGACCTGATATCGCCAAGACTTCTGCATTTTGAAGTGCTATTCTCTTTCTGGGACCTCGAAACAGCTGTGTCTGTATATTCCATGATTTTGTCTATGGTTTTGATGTGATGGGAGTGTCAATGGAATGATAACCAAAACAGGTTTGGGGTATAATTACCTCTTAAAGCTCTCTAACATTACAGATATCAATATCAAATGGTTGATAGAGCTCGTCGCGTACTTCCAGTATGAAAGCAACAGATATGTAAAGTCATCTCAACCTGTCGCATCCATTTCTCATTGGGCTATTATATTTATTCAGCTTGACTCCTTGTTTGGAAATATACAATATAGCTTTATCAGTCCCTCATGAGCTCTCTTGAGCTCTATCTCTACACAGAAATCTACAAAATCCAAGCCGCTTTCATGCCAATATCTCATTTTTTGAATCATACTCTTCTTCTAAAAGACTGGAAGAAGCCTCAGTAAAAAAAAAGTTACAAACAAAGGGACCAGTTGTGTCCGGAACCCTTTAAATAATCGCCCTTCGGGCGCAAGCTCGGTGCAGACGTGACGCTCGATTGCGCGCAACTTACTTCTTCCTTTACCACCTACCCCATCACTTTCACCATGCCTTCAGATTCAGAACTTTCATCATTATCATCGGCACCTCCGACGGATGACGAAGCTACTATGACGATTGACCACCCAACCGGTATCGCAAAGTACTTCAAGAAGGAATCTGAGACGCCGCCACCGAAGCGGGAACCGTCACCTCCGCATGAATACGTCGTGGCCGACAACCCCGATATCGCGGTGAGTTTCCTTCGCAGGAAGATTTTGCGCATTGCTTGATCTACGGACATGTATATGACGCGTTTAGTCAACAATAGGACACGCTTGCTGAGTTATCGCAATCTTTAGTTCATCGTCGCGTTCCGCGCGCGTTTCCATGAAGTGTTCCCCAAAGGAGTGCCACACTACGGCCCGCAGGATATAGAGAGGGGGATTGAGGAGTCTCCCCCTGGAGAATATATCGAAAGACTTCTATGCGCATTGCTTGGGCTTGTTCTGAACCGCAAGAAGGAAGTTGAGTATGGTCGCCACCTGTCGCCCGATACCGTGCGGAGTGCTTGAAGACGCGCGCTTTCTACCCCCACGCTATTGATTTTCAAGCTCAGTGCTAATAAATTATCTGAAATATATAGACGAAACCACTTCAACCGTCCCCTCGAAGAAGCAATCCATACACATCAGTCGCAGTGGCCAAAAGAATGGGAAGGCAAAAACCCCCTTCATGGGGGTGGCAGCTTTGCGACCATGTCCCCCGTGGAACGTGTATGTTCTTAATACCTACCATGGCACCCGATTTGCGGTTCTGACAAGTCTCGTTTTAGCTGCGTTTATTGAAGGCCTTGATACTGTGGTCACTTTCGTCGTCCGAAGCGGTTCAGGCGAAGATCAAAGAATCCTACAAGCAAGCGCGCCACGATGATGATCTCAATCAACCATTGTCTGTCCAACCCTGGGGCCGGGATAGCCTGAAACGTCGTTATTGGCTTATCGAAGGGCACGATGATACAAATTTCCGTCTCTACCGTGAAAGTAACCCGGCCCTCAAACACAACACTTGGTGGAGCATCGCGGGGAGTATTCCCGAGCTAGAGGCTGTCGTGGAAAAACTTGAGGGCGAAAAAGGCATAAACTCCAAGAAGCTCAGCGAGAGGATTCGCGCTTCGATCCCTCGGTTTGAGGCATCAGAAGAGGTGAGTTTCTACCCCAAGATTAAATTGGGCTTAGCTAATGGATCATTAGAAACGGAGACGCCGCGAATATCGCCTCGCACGAAAAGCTGCTTTCGTTCGTCCGGATCCTGGGTTCTCCATGTATGAAGGTCGCACACGCGGCAAGAAACTGAAATACACGTACTCGGACGACGAAGACATCTTTTCTGATGATGAGCCTTCCAATCGTCGTTCTACTAGAAATGCGGCTCCTACGGAAGCTCCCACGGAGTCTAGACGCCCTCGATTCACGGCAAGCGGGAGGCAGATTCGATCTCGCGCTGGGGGTCTCTATGGCGAGGCTCTGTTAATTGGCCAACGCGACGGAGTAGATGATGAAGAGTTCGATGAAGATGAAGAAGTAAGCAGACCGCAGAGGGCTCGAACTTCGACCCACCCCAATGGATACTCCGGATATGACGCCGATGATTTGGAGGATGCATCTGAAATCCATTCAAGTGCGAATGAAAGCGGCAACGAATGGCAAGGCGTTGAAGACGATTTAGAGCACGATTTCGAAGGCGACAACGAAGAGGACGAAGCAAGCGCAGAAGAGTCAGCCAGCAATGAGGAGCCAGAAAGCCTTGTCGTACAACTTCGATATGGCAAGGGAGACGCATCTAGCAATCCGGAGGTGCAGATTGAAAAATCACCTCCTGCGGAAGAGGCCGATATGAAGGATGACGGAGAAGCTGCAGCAGCTTCCTCCGCCCAAGCACCGCCGCCGACCCTTCCCGATCACTCAAACTCGGATGCGCAGCAGGCCCCATCCACGATTGCACCTTCACACCCTCCTGCCCCGATATCCCAAGCGCCGACCCATTCTGCTGCAACCGTAGCTGAACCATCCACTGTTTTCAATGGCGTGAATCAAATTTGAACCATTTGGCCGTAAAATCGGATTCACTTTAACCTAGGTGTTTCCGCTCCAGGCAGGTTAGAAAGAGACCAAAGATGTACAATCTACCAACTATTGCTAGATAGATCTTTTTGGATTGCAATTGTACTTCTATTAGGCCGTGAGTTATATTGATTGGCACTAACGGCATACGAAGTAATGGAATGGATGCCAAAACACAGATTATCTTTCTCATAAACAATTTCCCGATCTGTAGTTAAGTTCAATACACAGTAGATATATAGCACTACATACTACATACAAATGGCATATACTCGAAATCTATACGGACTTGTGCCAACCGACAACGCAAATGTTGCATTCTGACGCGGCAGCCCATGAGGTCTGCCCCGTACGCCAGATATATGGCAAAAAAATAAGATGATCTACTACATAGTAGAGTCGAGGGATATAAGAAATACAAATGGGAATCAACAACAGCAGGCGCCTCCAACAGCGCGAACGCCAAAAATGCAAGCAATACAGTGTACACAGAAGCCAGTCACTATGTAGGCCCCTAAATTAGAATACTAATAGGTCGCATCCAGCGCAGAGGTGACCTTAGTCAGAGCCTGCATTAGAGAACTGGGCTGTGTAAAACTGCAAAAACTCCTCGAGCGTCAGCGTCTCCATTTCTGGTCGAGATCAGATGGGAAATCAATTATTGGGGAAGCAGGTACTCACATCTTCAACCTGCGACGCCAGTTTAGGATCCCTGGTCGAGCCCAGTTGGGGTAGATGCCAGTTGTTCACTTCGTACCACCATCTGCGAACCCGGCTGCCAAGGGTGTGCCCGCTGACTGAGGCATTGCGGTTCCAGAAGCGCCAGCCCGAGAGCGCGAGTGTCCAGACGGTTCCTTGGATCAGAGGGAGAAGTACCTAGAAGGGAAAAGATCGATGTGTTAACCAGGTATTGCCAAGAAAACTTATGCTTGACACCCCAAAGGGATCAACTGAATTGCGGCAAATGCATACCTGATCCCTAGTAGTAATCCACGCCACTCGCCCCCAGGTGTCAGCATCCTTAATGCTGGCCAGATAGCTCTGTTCGAAGCGCAGATCCGGAAGAGGAGGAAGAGTCTGTCTCCGGTGGACGGGTCGAATTACTCGACTTGGGTGGACAATGTCGGAGGCAATGCTGTTTGTTTCGGAGTCCGGGCCTACCACGACGGGTTGTTTCTCTGAAGCTGCCGTGGCTGGGTTGATGTCATGAACCGGGTCGGGATTACGATTGATGCTTGCAGATTGAATGATCTGCGGGATATCCATAGCATGGTCGGCCATTTTGGTGGATTAAATATGAAGCAATTAAAGTGTCCAAAGAGCTTGGGGTGAATAGAAGCAGCTCCCAAGGTCGTTCGGCTGTTACCGGTGGACCGGGGATACGCAGTCCGCTCTTTTCTGCCAACCCCTCCATCTCCTCCATATCTTCCCACCTTTCTCCCACCTTTTTACTTCAATCCCATTCTCATTCTCATTAATCATATCACAATGGCTGCTCCTCAAGGTTACCCTCTTCTGTGTCTGGAGAACCCTCTCCTCGGTATGTGAAGGATCATCTGAGCATGTTGATAAAATACTAATGTGCTCGCAATAGACATCCAGGCTCGTGGGTACGGATGGACCTGAAGCAAAATGATGCTAAGTTCTAGATGCTGACAATATTCCTTAGTGATGCCGCTCTCTTGGAGAAGTATGAGCTGAAGCCCAATGATGCTATCCTCGCCGAGGACAAGCACATGGGTATCTACGAGGACCTGCTTGCCCGCGATGCCAAGCTGATCCCCGGTGGTGCCGCTCAGAACACCGCTCGTGGTGCTCAGGTATGCATTAAAACACTCCTGTGGGCTCAAATATTGATATTGACAATGTTCCCAGTACATGCTCCCTGAGCAGTCCGTTGTCTACATCGGTTGTATCGGTAAGGACAAGTTCGGTGACATCCTCAAGAATACTTGCGAGGAGGCCGGTGTCCACACCGAGTACCGCGTCGATGAGACCCAGCCCACTGGTAAGTGTGGTGTTGTCATCACTGGCCACGACCGCAGCATGTGCACCCACCTCGCTGCCGCCAACGAGTACAAGCTCGAGCACCTCAAGCAGCCCGAGGTCTGGTCTTTGGTCGAGAAGGCCCAGTTCTACTACGTCGGTGGTTACCACCTGACTGTCTGCGTGCCCGCCATTATTGCCCTTGGTGAGGAGGCTGCTGCTAAGAACAAGGTATGTCATTTGTATTGTGACGTATTGGTCCTCTTTCTAATCTATCTATTTTCATCAGACCTTCATGCTCTCTATCTCTGCTCCTTTCATTGCTCAGTTCTTCAAGGACCAGTTGGATAGCGTCCTGCCCTACACCGACTACACCTTCTGTAACGAGACTGAGGCAATTGCCTACGCCGAGGGCCACCAGTGGGGCACCGAGGATATCACCGAGATCGCCAAGAAGCTCGCTCAGCTCCCCAAGAAGAACACCCAACGTCCCCGTGTTGCCATTGTCACCCAGGGCACTCTCCCCACCATTGTCGCCATCGGCTCTGCTACCGGTACCATCGAGGTGAAGGAGTTCAAGGTCCGCGAGATCTCCAAGGATTCCATCAACGACACCAACGGTGCTGGGTGAGTGATATTGATCTGAACAACCCCATATTAATTGATACTAATTTATGTCCCATATAGTGATGCCTTCGCCGGTGGCTTCTGCGCTGGTATCGTCTCTGGCAAGTCCCTTGATGACAGCATCGACATGGGCCAGTGGCTCGCCAGCAAGAGCATCCAGGAGCTTGGACCTTCGTGAGTTTTTCCTAAGCAATGCATTACAAGAACCCTAACTAACGACTTTCAACTCACAGCTACCCCTCCCCCAAGCAGACCTACTCTCGCTCCTAAGCGTTTATAATGTAGGCTACGAAAAAAGCATAGACTACCAAGATACCTTCAACACATCTCCCAAACCAATTTTGGAAGATTTCGTGCAATCCAGTTCAACAACCGGATGAGCACCACTTGACTTTGGATGATTCAACCCTCTATACCCAATTTTTTCCTTTTCTTAAAACTTGATGACTTCAACGTACTGTCTGAGAAATCAAACGAAAACCATGCTTTGTTGAGAAGCTTGCCCTCGAATTATTTTCGGCTAATCTCGTTATGGCCACTTGATGAATGAACTTGTTCGGGCAATCTACCTTTCTATTTATTCACATAAAAGAGCCCACCTCGTAAATTACTATGAAAAGAAGCACGTAAGATGCAAAATTGAATTTCAACTGCCTAGCCGGCACGATGGTGTCAAGAGGGTAATAGGCCCTAACCAATATGCAGGCCCATAATCATTTCGAAGATCACCGTATCTTCGTGCTGCATAATTCATTCATAACGAAAGAAAAGACGACAAGGCTAAGATTGACGGGGATAACACGGTTCCAGGCCATATTGCATGAAAAGAATAAAAGGCAGAAAACAGAACGAAACAAGCGTCTTCTCCAATGGCAGATTGACCATGTTCATATCCTCGTATTGATCATGTCGCGTGTTGAACGCATGTATCCGTCCAAACAAATGCGAGGAGAGCGAGAGCCGAAGAAGTTCCTGCAATGTGGGGGAAAAACCATATCCTCGCCACTAGAGGACTAGTGCGGGATCTGCCATTTGGGAACTGGCTAGCAGTAATACAAATCTTGTCTGGTCGTTGTAAAGGTGCATACAGTCAGAGTAGGCCTGAATGTGTAGACTCAACACAAACAAAGTCGCATCGTACACAGACGGCCACGCTCACAGACAAACACAGTACACGCCAGGGTAGTTGGAGGTCGAGTTGCACTGTTAATCTTGACAGCTTGCCCGGCTGGTAGTGTGATATGCATATGCACATAAAATAACTAAAGAAATGAGAGCTCGGATAGTCGAATCAGCCTCCTTGGCCACAGGGTGGTGTTTGACCGACTGCCCCAAGCTGTGTTCCAGGCTTGCGCCCTCCAATCCCGGAGCTGTAGGGAGTTGCCCCAGCGAGGCTGCTGGCGATGAAAGCTTCATTGGCCCATGAGGGATGTCCCAGGCTGCTGGACGTCATTTGGCTCGGGAGCTCGAATGCACCGAAAGTCGTTCGGCCATGATCCCAGCCGCTGGCGGCGGGACGAGCATGAGACATGTTGGATGAAGCCCAAGTCGTGGGCATTGATCCTACATCCAGTGAGTTTGAAAATTGGGTCTGCGCCATCAGGTGCTGTCGGAGCATGAGCTCATTTGCTAGCTGATCTTGCGACGGTGAGCGCTCAGAAGCTATGTGGTGCAGTGGAGCTCGCTGACCAGGTTGTGGACCAAGGCCAGGAGGCGTTCGTGGAGGGGCGGTATCTCTCAGTGGCGTCCAAATGCTGGGGAGGCTGGGGATGGCAGGTCGTGGGGTATATGACTGAGCCGATGGCACTCTGAGAGGCTCGGCTGCATTCATGACTGGTGGACCAAGCCCAGGTGGAGGGGCCATTGGGGTGCTAAGTGGTGGAGAGTTTTCGTCGCGGAACGGATAAGCATTGGCATTGGGTGAGACATGCGTAGGTGTTGATATCTCTCCCGAGCCCAGGAAAGCAAATTGGTCATTGGGTGGGGTTTCATACGTGTCCGAGTCAACGAGTCGCTCAACGCCCTCGACGATCTGATGCATGTTGGCGGACATAGATGCCGATGCAGACTGGGAACCGCCGAACAGACTTTGGGCTTCTGCGGCAGAGTATGGCGTTTGAACAGTCTGTGGGATATCCTCACGCTCGATGCTTGCAGCGGAAAGTGCATGTTGGCGGCCATGAGGGCTAGAATAGAATTGCGGAGGCAGATCCTCTTCCTGATAGATAAATGTCTTCTTATCTTCACTATCCACAAGAGCCACCGGAATTTTCTAGATGAGATTAGCAATCTGCTTGTTTGTTCAAGCTATCTTAAGAGCTTTTCACGTACTCCCCTCACAACCAAGTCAAGTCCATCAATCACAAATTCGCGAATTCGATAGAGCATTTCCATGTTGGGGTGACTTCTTTCAATCCCAAGATCGTGCATCCGGGGCTTTGGCCGATCACCACCTCCGACGTACCGACGGGAAGTGGCATCCTGATCCAGAGGTGCAAAACCAAGACTTTCTTCGTCTTCTTCCAATAGATAATCAACCTCGGGAAGGCTGACCACATCGAACGAGGATGCGAGCAGGCTCAGCGTACCGGCATAAATCTTCCAGAACTCTTTGATTTGAATCGAGAGTGCCGAATCCTTTTCCTCTTTTTGCTCAACTAAAGACTGGCTATTTGTAAGTAGCCAGGAGCTATAATGGCGAAGCGCGGGGAGGATCCGGCGAGCAACCACAGACACCTTGTCTGGGATAGGCATTGCGTCTTTGCCGTTCGGATCTTCAAAAGAAGCAGTCCGTTCTAGTTCGACCAAAAGTATTTGCAGTAAGGTGAAAAATGTCTTCACATTGATGCGCTGGAAAAAGACGCGTGCATCCAAGACAGACTCCTCTGAGGGGTGGGTAAGCATATGCATGAGCAATGATAATGTTTCGATTTCTTACCAACGGATCGGACCTTGGCAAAATCCTCGGCCGCGATATTGATGAGACAGAACTTTTGAAGTGTCCCTTCTAGTGACCGTTCTCTAATTTCAACTGCTAGTTGACTAAGAACTTCACTCTCTAACTCGTCGTGCTCCGGGAAGTCGGTTCCCTTGTAACATTTGGCATGGAGATAGAGAAACCACGGAGTCAAGGCCCTTCCAGGGATACCGGCATCTTCGGGGCGGATCAGCTCTCGTTTAGCCCAGGCGCTCATGATTTTTCGGAGTTCAATCTCCAGATTGCCCTTCGCAGTAGGATGCGGTTCTTGAGCCGAAAGTGCTCTGTAGAGATGGTAGGTAGCACGAAGATGATTTCCATCCGCGAGAGCGATAATTGCCAATTGGTTCTGAGATGCACCCGATGCAGGGTTGATCACGGATGCCAGATCATAATAGCCGATGGCAGGGCCCCAGTTGCGATCTTTGCTGACGAGTTCTGATTCACGATAGCGGGAAAGGTCTCCCAGCCGGATAAGGGTCGCATGACATGACTGGAGAATGAGCCTGCGCAGATCATTGGAGGGCTTGATAGGAGATTGGCCGGACAGATCTAGAAAGCATCGTGGGTCAGCATGTCCAGAAACCCGGCGCGGCTTGTGTGCTTGTCTTACTCTCAAAGTTGAACTTGCGCGCAACTCTCTCCAACTCAACAATCCCCCCAAAGCGCGACGATAAATGCTGGATGTATCCTCGGTAAAACCGCTGGCTTGACTTGATGAAATCGAGGTAGTGGCGTTCGAGTTTCCGCCTCTCAACTGGTTTTTTCTTGCCGTGCTCTTCGCGAAACTAATTGACACACAAACACAGTCAGTTTAAGCCACACTTGCGAAAAGCTTCGGTGGGGTACTCACGCGAAGCAACTGCTTGCGAAACCGATTGTTCACTTTCAAGTGCGCATCCCAGAGGCGACTCTCCACGTCAACCTCGCGGGCAGCATTGAAGTCAAGGAGGATTGCATTTTGAGAAGAGGTCCGGAACCTAGGTGAAAAGAGGTCAGCCTCGAGTCGGCGTGCGCGCGGGGCTTCGTCACTGACTCGGAAAGGAAATGTTCGAATTCATCGAATGTGCGCCGTTCTTGCGAGAAACATTGCAGAAGCTCCTTCTCGGCTTCTATCGCAGTCCTGTATCACACCACTGGTCAATGTTCACAATCCAGCCGAAATCGAGGGGAAAGCACTAACTTCCAGGCATCCGTGAACGAGGGCGCCATCAGGAAGTTAGCCCGGGGATCCCGAGCGTCAACCTCGCCGGTCAGATGGCTATGGCTTGGAATATGAGCGGCGGAGGAGCCATCAGTATGTGAAAGACATGAAAGCGCACGCTGATGGGGATGTGAGCCGAGTTGAGTATGAAAATGCATAAATGCGGTCCCGGTCTAGTACGATGATTGGTGTTGCCAAGGCGGGAGGTATCGTGTCCCGTATGCGGATTACGGGTTTTTATTTCAACTCACAGTCACAAAAAGACAACACATGTGCAAGTCAAAGGGAAGATGAAGATAAATACGCCGAGTATCCAATCAAAAGAAGCTTAGGGATTTATAGACCGTCTTTTATAGATCACCCCTCCTCATACGGAGGGTTATAACATCCATCGGAGAGACTGAGTATTTCTGCTTTCCGTCAATGTTTTCAGACTAACTCCCAAGGTTGGTTTAAATATAAATTATAAGTTCGGATTTATGTATACGAGACATTGATATCATAGTGCTACTACACATACTGTTGATGTGCTTTATACAAACCTTAATATCTAAAGAGAAGAAGAGAAGAAGTACGGAGTAAGAGACTAGGAAAATATATACAAAGGTAATTTAAACGGAAAGTAAATTAGATATTCTCAAGGGATACAACATAACTTCTTTGTTTAAATCCTACAGTCTAAGCCTAATAGCCAACTACTAACTAGCCTTGGAAATCTACCGTCTTCCTAAAAATTAAACTTATAAAACCTTCTTATGTATTCTATACAGAGAAGGCGGAGAGTGGAAGAAATTAAGTCTCGCATGGTCGCTGTCCTCCTCCGTACCCTCGCCAAGTTGACCTATCAATTATATGCAAGGTGAATTAGACCATGTCTAAACGACCTCGAAGCCGCTCGAGATCTCCATCTCTCGATCATGACTCAATATCAGTATCATCAATCGCTGTGAATACTACCACTCCCCCTTCTGAGCGCAACAAGCTCATCGATAGTGATACGACCATCCTCCCCGAGGTGATGCATTGCTCCTTACCGCCTCACCGCGAGACACTCTCGTTCACATCCTACGAAGATTACGAGGTTCATTATCTTCAATCCCATGTGAACCGCTGTTCTGAGTGCAGCAAGAACTTCCCCACTGGTCACCTGCTCAACATACACATCGAGGAGAACCATGACCCGCTAGCTGCTGCGCGGCGAGCCCGTGGAGACAAGACTGTAAGCCATATCCCGCCTCCTGTCAAATAGGTTTATGTCCACTTTGCTAAATAAGATTAAAAGTACGGCTGTTTCATCGAAGACTGCGAGCGAAAATGCTCAACCCCACAGAAACGACGGCTACATCTTATAGACAAGCACATGTTTCCCCGGGTATGGTTTCCAGATCGAAAGAGCGCCCCTACGTCACTAACAAATTCTACAGAGTTACAACTTCTACATTGTCAATGATGGCATCGATGCACAAACATCTATGCTGCGACCCATGAACAGCCACAGACGACGCATCTCAACGTCATCTGCTCTAGAGGGCAGGTTGCGGCGCCGGAGCTCGGCGTCTCAATCGAACCCACCGGCAATGGCAATCCCCGAAAAGAAATCATCAAATGACATGGACATTGACGAGCTGGAAAAGTCTATGTCTGCTCTGAAGTTCGTGCCTACGAGCGTCACTAGAAATCGCAACAAGGTGCCTGGCAAATAGTCTTGTGCTCGTTTGGACATCAACATTGAATACGCAGCCCTTTAGAGATGAGATAATGACCGAATTGGATAAATAAAGAAGAATATACTTTTCGCTGACCTTATCTTTTTGTCTATGTAGGGGCCATCCCCATCTATTTTGTGTTACTCAAACTCGAATAGGTCGAAGAAAGAAAGAACAAGCTCGAGAATAAAGAGAAGAGTTACTTTTAAGATCATCACTATATGCAAGTTCTAGTAGAAACAAAAGGGGGCCCAAATGAAACAAGATCAGAAGTTGCTATTGTCCACAACAAACACCGGTAGGGTATAGACAGCACTAAGCAAGTGACGAAGTCATAATACATGTAGATCCAAACAAACATTGAACGCAAATAACCGTATGTCCCAGTCCCCCATATACAAAAACTCCCTGAGACATCATCCAAAAAGAGAAAACATGGGATCATTAGTATGGCCATTCCAGAGACGCCATTAATTTTTTTTCTTGGCAGAGATGTCAGTTGCATCATTGCACCAAAATTGAGTGACACCAAGCATCAAAGCCCAGGGCCCATGCACCACGGTGGCACACCACATTCACTACCACCCGGAGGTTCTCTGCTCAATAGAACAAAGCTCAGCCTCGCGAGTGACAGACCCTCGAAGCACTCAGATTAGAATTCCAGAAGATCCGCATATGCATCCAAGCTTGAGCCGACCAAATCAACAATCGCCCAGCTAGTGTTGCCCTTGAAAGTCCGTGCCCAGACGCGGACAATCGCAACACTAAGCTGCCGCACTTTATAAGGATTCGCCATAAACTCCATGTCCGGTGCACCAGGCGGATCAACGGCCATTTCGGTTTCATCCATCATGCTCTTGATCCACAATAGTAACTTCCGCTCATGCTCCGACAATCTCTGCTCAGACTGCGTTGTGGGAATGGCAAGCAGCCAGCGACTGAGAAGGAAAGCGCATTCCAGACTGCAGAGTGAATGCTGAATGCTCCAGAAGAACGAATGTGTCCTAGCCACAAAGTCAATTCCCAGTCGTACCGGGATTGAAAGAGCATGGGCTGAGTGAAGCAACGCCATAATCAGCCGCGGGCTACGTGCAATGGCAGGGGACTCAGTCAAAGCTGCTGCAATTTGGGCTGGATCTTGTGTGATGAGGTGGCGGCAGGGACCCAAATCAACATGTAAACGGATGTAGGCGAGTCCCAAGAGCGCAGTGGAAGTGAATGCAATTGGACCAGCTGGGTTCTGTGGATCAATGCTGGATTCGGGTGTGCGCTTCCATAGAGCCTTCCACGCACTCAATGAATTGTCTAGTACATTCAAATCGTCAGGTCTCAAACTAGTGCCCTGCATATGAGGCGCAGAAAGACAAAGCTGTCGAGCAAAGAAAATCTGTTGGATAATGGCGTGGATGAGGATATAGTTTCCAAGTGGGGATATGGGTGCCGACGGAATTGACATGGATGATTTCAGGAAGAGCCTGGCAAAAGCGTCTTGGAAAGGCACGTCTGATCCCTGCCTGGTGCGATGAACGCGGCGCCATTGTGGGGCATTGCTTGCTTTCCAGAGCTCGTGAGAACACGGCATGTTTAACCTTAACTCCCCGTTCAAAACCAAAGGAGGAATGTTATACATGATTGAGTGGAGGTTAAAGAAACAGTACACAATAAGCTTTGTGCGTCTGTTACCTTCTCTCCGTACCCATTCCTCCCAGCTGATAGGGTCCGGGGTGGGAGGTGGTTCGGATAAGCCATGTTCACGCACGAGCCTAGCCAAAGTACTCTGGAGCGAGAGAATCTCCCGCAAGAGCTCTGGATGTCGTTCCCAGGACGCGAAGACAGTCAGTAGCAAAAATGTTCGAATCACCTCCATATGAGCATCTGAATCATCCAGTGTGTATATTGATGGGTTGAGTGGTGCGTTTAGCATTTGCTGGTGTTGTTGGAAAGGACTGCTCGCCGTGTTAGAAATCATCGATGAACCTCGAGAGTTGGGAAACCCAGATGGCGGGGATATATAGTTCCATGATGGCTGAGGCACTTGCTTGCTGTCTCGCCGACGGAGTCGCTCCAATAAAATTGCCTTGGCTGCATGGAAAAGGTCGATGCCGCGGCTGTTTTCAAACCGATAGTGCGAACCAGCAGCTGCCAGCGCTAACGTAAGTTCAGGGGAGGTTTTAGCAACCGATAATGTAGGGACATGTATAAACGGAAGATGTTCGTTCAATCCATTGATATACCCGGCGAAGAACCGAGATAGGGCATGCCGCGATGGCGGAACAAATCCTTTCGGAAGAACATACGAAAACTCTTCAAGTTTTGAGATGAATGCTTGGCGATCTGAATTGGAGATGTCCCACGCTGGTCGCGTACTCTCATCGGCAAGGCCGATGCGATCGTCCATTTCGTGAGATTCCGGTTGAAGTGATGGCAGCCGGGATCCAAAATTTGAGAAGGACGGGTGATCTTCCGCCGGGCCCCGTGGGTCATTCATGATATCCCCACCAAGTCGTGTTGGCATCGTTTCACGGGGCGGTTTCGAATCGATCGTCATACCTGGCGGTAGCATGGGCTCCTCGGCCGAGGAGAACACGCCTGAGTCCCAGTCAGACGAAAGACCCACACTTTCCAGGAAAACGGTGAAATCCTGAACAGGATCTCCAAGATCAGTGAGATCGAGAATCGAAGGCTCTACACCATAAGCATCGGCAATTGCCCTCTCCTGGACATGAGGAAGTGGTTGTGATATAGGAGCGGCGGTGTGTGGTGGTTTTCTCATGGACTCTAGGCTCTCCTGTTGACCCTCCAAAGCAACATGGCTTGCGGCATGAGATAAAAGATTTAAATCATATCCCCATGAGGGATTGAAATGGGGTGTATCTATAATCGATGGAGTATGGACTTGGACTTCGGGTGGTGGAGGAGGAGGCACTTGGGTGTGAACTGGGATGGCATCTGCAAGCTCTAACATGCGCGACTCATGATGGGCGGGTTGGATGAGGTTGGACTGGATTGGTATTTCATGGTTGTTCTCGTGACCATTTTGAACCCGATGTTCTCGACTGGCTGCGCTTTCAGCAGGGTGGACTAATCGCTCATGTCGCACTAGAAGATCACTGCAAAATTATATTGATGAGCGATTGGCATTCTATTTCGGGAATTACGCGCAATAGGAGCCTACCTCCGAGCAAATGATTTGGAGCAAATGTCACATGAAAAGGGTTTCTCCTTTGTATCTGTTGTCCTACATTAGACGAATTCCAAAAAGCCGGGAGCAAGAGGGGGTTACTCAACGGGTGCGGAGATGGCGTTGGAGATGCTCTAAGCGAGCAAAAGATCGACTGCAATATTCACACGACAGGGACTTTCGGTGAGTGGCCCCTTTCTTTTTAGATTTGGCAGATTTTTCGTCCTCCATCGTTTTTGGGGTTTTGGGGATGGAATGGGGGAGCGCACTAGAGAGGGGAAGAATTTGAGGCCGCGGGCTGTTTGAGCGGGGAAATTGGACTAAAACCCCCACAGTGAGGGGACGGTCACGTGTTGTATAGAGCTATATGGGCTTACAAGTATACAAGCATATGAAATTCTTATTTCTCCATTCTACATATGCAAGAATGGTCCGATTCCCTTACTGTATGTCCTAAAACGTGTTGGAGATGAGCCTAGCGCTTGATGCTGATGCCCAGCCCGGGTATGCATGCGCTCGGGTCTCCACTGGTGCGGAGAGCGTTATTTGATTGAAGATGGTCCGATATAGATAGATTTGGCTAAAGAGTACATGTGAATCATTAGTGGGATAGGTAGTATTTCCATAGCAACCTTAGTATTGTGGAAGACATCAGGCAAAGGCTATAGGGTTCCCGTCTAAATGCCCTATTGCTTTGTTTATACGTAGTAGAGGCAAACCACAAATACTTCATAAGGCTTCTACTTTCTTTTATATTAAGTGTAAAGTGGTATATATATATGGAACAAGAGAAGATATAGTGATTCATAAGAGGATGGTAGTTCTTAATGTTTATAACAACTAGTATAAAGTAGATGCTCCGGATATATATACTCTGTGCTCTCCGTATTTCTACAATGTGAAGATATTATTGCTCTTTAATTGAGTTTAATAGATGCCCACTACTCCGTAGCGATCAAATACATATCAACTATGAATGAAGGAGTAAATTGTTCTGTCTAAGACAAGCCTTTACTTTAGTTGGGCAGTTTCACCTCAAAGAACCAGTGTTTCACTGGTGGGGGCTAGTACCATTTTCCCGCTCTCTGCCGTATTCCGGCTTTTCCCTACTCCGTAGTGTTGTTACCACTCTGGATATAAGGATATAGGGCAAACTGCACCTGACTTGTGTGGCTGGTTCACTGTAAAATGCTAGGTGTGTTCTGGATTAGACAAGCCGATGAGACTAGGGCTCTTGTCTCACAGTAGGAAACTTGCAGTTCTTCATCGGACCATGAACAAAGATTTAAGAGACATAAAACCCATGGAATGATATCGATCAGCATATATTCTGGTTTATCACTATATTTCAAGTAGATCTTCTCAGATGCCAACCCTAAAAGCGTGCTAGATGCCTATATGGTAGGTGGATACCTATGTATGTAATTATCGGCAAAAACATCCTCTTCAATATAGAGACGTATCAATATTGCCAGACAAGGGGGTGGCAAGCTATAATCTATAGCTCATAACCTTATCAAGGTCTCTAAGTACAGACGTTGACTTCCAAAGTACGGAGTAGAGAAAATATAAATGGCATAGACCAACTCATAGGATTAAATAATGGATCAACTAAGACATAAGCGGGGCGCCTAAGTATTCCAAGTGCTACTTGCTTCAAGGCTATAAGCGCAAGCTCATAAAATCAGCTATTAGCCTTGAGCCACAATAATTGGGTAACCCGGCAAAATACATATTTAGAAACAAAGTGGATTCCTATGAAACGAGTACGGGAATCGAAAGGTACAACATACATGAGACAGCTCAGAGATAGAAACGCGTGGAGGAGACATCTTAGCCCCCCCTTGATACGGGTGCCCAGGTGCATGTACCACCTTAGTCAGAGCACTTCCGATGTTCCAGCCCTGGGGGTTTCACATCTCAAACTCCAGGAAACTTCATCTCTCGAACCTTTAACTTTCTCTTGATTCTTGTCTCTGTCAATCTTCTTCTCATTCCCAAGTGGGGAGTTGTGATCTTCGATAACCCGATCCGAACCACACTAAGTGGCCCCGATCTCGCCCCCAAAAAAAGCTCAGACGGTAAGTTGCATCGTTGAGGTCCCTCATTTCGATTTCGCCCGCTCTGCTGGAATCACCCATTGTTTTACCCTGGTCAGTGTCTTCCAATATTCATCGTGGTGGTCTCTACTGTCTCATTCCCTCCCCCGACCCCTCAGCAACTTCCCCGCTGAGTGAGAACCAAACCCACCTGGAACATGCGGCTGACTGAATACCAGGGAACCGAGGTTATGTGTTAACCGACGCTGCATCTTTCTTCGGATCCTCCGTTCAACTTGACACGAAGGACCCCCCCGAGAGTGTGGAGGAAAGAACGCTGTGCCGATCAATCGCAAGCGACCAGCACGTGAACCCGACGAATTATTCGCTTGGCCTGATTTAGCCATGTTGGCCCCTAAGCAGTATTCAGCACCTACGGGTGCATCTGCATCTCAAACACCGAGCGCATACCACACCAATTCTTCCCAAAGACCCGCGACGGCCACACGAGCTCAGGATGGGATGGGATTTGCCAGCCCAACAAAGTCGGAGCTTTCGGAGGGTCAAGATGAGCTTGCGTCGGTCCGGTAAGGCTTTTTGAGAAATAAACCGAGATCCTGCAGCGATTCTGACTATCGACAGGTCCTGGGATGAGAGACGAGTGGTCGCCTGGCTCCACAGCATTAAATGTGGGCAATATGAGTCGATATTCAGAGGTACGCATACGCACGGCTGTCCCGATTTTGCACCCAGGATCTTACTAATGATTTACAGCCAACAATTTCAATGGAGATAATTTGCTTGAATGCGACCAGAAGATCCTGCAAGAAATGGGCATCAAGAAGGTGGGCGACCGAGTGCGCATCTTCATCGCTATCAAGCAACTCAGAAACAAATCCGGAACAACGTCACGACAGAAGAACATTGTGGGTTATGTGGCATTACATTGGTCGTCTCTACTTTATGCTAATTGTCGACGATGCAGAATACCTTAGCTGCGCTCGAAGCCACGGCGCTTTCAAATTCCTCCCGCTATACTCATTCCCGGCTACCATACCGACGCACATCTCAGCTGGCTGATGATGGTTATCTGAACAGCAAATCTCTGTCTCAGCCTGCGTCGCCACCCCCCATTGACTCCGAAAGAGGCCCATGGCGCAAGGACTATCTTAATCATCCATCTTCAGGTGGCTCAAGTTCTGGCCGAAATCCTGGTACTCCGAACGAAGCCCGACCGAGCTCCCATCCTCGCAACCCTAGTCTTGATGGTCTCACAATGGGGCCCCTTCCATCAAACTCCCCTGTAATCCGTGTTATCCACACCGGTGGACAAACCAAGGTCTTGGATATTCGAAGCTGCAGAACACCGGATGAAGTTATTTTGTGTGTCTTGAAGAAACTACAGCTTCCTGAACACCAATACAGAAACTATTGTTTCTATGTTTTGGACGGATTAGATCCAGAACAATCAAATTGCCGGAAGCTCACCGAATCGGAGCTCATGGAGATCTGCGATGGCGTCAACAAGTCCGAGCGAGGTCGCTTGATTCTACGGAAGATCCATGCTGGGGAACCCGATGAAGACGAGCTTCGTCGTGCATCTCAGCTTGCATATGATGAAAGCCAGGCCACCCATCAGCACGCTCTGAATAATTCCAACCAGCGCCAGAAACACAAGATCCAGCAACTTACCGGCGAATCTTGGCATAATATTAAGCAGCCACTTTCTCCGCTGGGCCCTCGACATCGCCCGTCCAACTCCAGTGTTGACGAATCGCAAGGACCGAACAGTGAACGCAATCCTGTGGCTAAACTCCGCTCGTTCTTCGGACAAAGACCCCCAAGTGAGATGATTATTCACGAACTACAATCATTCTTCCCCAGTCATGACCGAGAAAATATTGAGAAGACCATGCGCAGATCTCAACGTCTAAGTCGTGCCGCGAGTCGTATGAGTGTCGTGAGCAACTACAGCGTTGCATCAAGTATGAAAGATGCCCCTCCTCTACCACCATTGCCCCAGTTACCTCCAATTCCCAGCATTGCCGATGCATGGCTCCATGGTCCTGGAGTGGCACAGGCACTACGAGCGCCGCGACCCATCTCAGTCTCTAAGTTCAACCTACCTCAATCCTCATATCGGGATTCTATTGCATCTAGTTCTCTTCAGCCACTTCAGGAAGAGTCACCGACAGAGCCTAACCGAAAGTCGTATGTCTCCTTTGAGAGTGGCTCCGACGAACCAAACCCATTACGCGAGTCGCGCCAGAGCTTTGAGAGTCTCAGTGTCGCCGCCACAGATGGTGGCTCCTTTAACGACCGAATGAGCATGATTGTAGCCGAGGATGGCGAAGAAGAGGATGATGGCCTTGTAGACTTCCTGGCTGGAAATAACTTTGCACCAAAGAACTGGATGAAGGGATCTCTGATTGGCGAGGGTTCTTTCGGAAGCGTTTACCTGGCTCTTCATGCTATTACTGGAGAGCTTATGGCTGTCAAGCAGGTTGAAATTCCATCTGCTACCAAGGGCACAGAGTTTGACCAGCGGAAGAACCTCATGGTCAATGCTCTTAAGCACGAGATCGAGCTGTTGCAAGGCATGTCCCACCCGAACATTGTGCAATATCTTGGTACTGTCGCCGACGACCAGTATCTCAACATTTTCCTGGAGTATGTGCCTGGTGGGTCTATTGCTACAATGCTGAAGCAATACAACACCTTCCAAGAACCCCTTGTCAAGAACTTCGTTCGACAAATCTTGGCCGGTCTGTCATACCTCCACGGCCGGGATATCATCCACCGTGATATCAAGGGTGCCAACATTCTAGTTGACAACAAGGGCGGTGTTAAGATCTCCGATTTCGGTATCTCCAAGCGTGTCGAAGCATCCCACCTCCTCGGGGCCCGCGCCAGTGGCGGCGCTGGTTCTCATATCCACCGCACATCCCTCCAGGGAAGTGTGTACTGGATGGCGCCCGAAGTCGTGCGACAGACCGCGCACACTAAGAAAGCCGATATCTGGAGTTTGGGCTGTCTTGTCGTGGAGATGTTCATTGGTGCCCATCCCTTCCCGGACTGCAGCCAGCTGCAAGCCATTTTCGCTATTGGCAGCAACAAGGCTCGCCCTCCTGCCCCAGACAATGTGAGCCAGGAGGCTGTGGATTTCCTCGACATGACTTTCCACCTAGAGTATGAGCAGCGGCCTAGTGCTGATGAACTGCTCCAGTGCGAGTTCCTGGCTACACCTATCGCATAATCAGCAGTAGCCATTTTCCTTTCCCTTTCTTCTGTGTCTCCCCGATGCATGTATGTAATATGATTTTACGTATGATGGTGATTTGCCCGTCTATTAAACGATTAACTCGGCCATGGGTTCTTTCGCGGTAGTAATTAATGCAACTGGGCAAAGGCCTGTCACCACCTTCCAACCATCCTGTGTACTGTTGTTCGCTGTAAATGTAGATTGAATTTAAGCCAAAGATAGTACACGATTTCGAATAATCACAACGACCATAATGCAGGTCTTCTCTAAAGTTACATGCTGGATATCACAAGACTATCCAAAAGGAGATATAATATAAGACCAAGAGTAGTCACCAGGTAAACCCGATTTAGTTCACAATCTTGCCGTAGAAAGGAATACCCATGGCACTCAGGAGGAGTCGTGCATCCTTGTCAGTTTTGGCGGTAGTGTGGAGTGTGATGTGGCAACCAGGGATCATCTTAGGAGGATACCTATGGAAGCAAGGTTAGCCTTGACACAACATTAGAAACGCGGAGAACACTTACATGTCGTAGTTGATCTCAAGCTCGGGGAACAGAGCAACATTCTCCGGAATCAGACCGAAAGTAATGTTACCACTGCTATCACCACTGGATCCCTTGACACCCTCCCAATCCTTGATGCGAGGCAAGACGACATCAACCAGCTTACCAAGGAAGTGGTGCATATTTTCGCCATACAGCTCAGCCTTAACAGCGACAGAGTCACGGCCAGACGCAATACCCCAAGGAGCAACGTTAGACTTGGACTTGAAAGTCTCAACACGAACATTGGAGATAGCCTGGACAGCAATACCAGCGACGTGCAGCCAAGACGAGTTCCTCTCAGCCGCGGCGTTCTTGACATAACTGTGGATTGTGATACGCTCGATTTCCGGGATGTTGTTGAACTTGATCGGCTTGCGGAGCAGACGCAGGACGTCACCACCACGGGGTCCGCGGAGGACACGGTTCTTGTGGTAAGGCGAGCTGTCGTCCCACTCGCGGAGACGGGCCGATTTAGGGGGAGGCTTGAAGCCTGGTGGTGTGTGCACATAGCACAGGGTCATGATGTCGGGGGCGACGGTTGATTCGTAGGTCTGCCCAGCTCGGGGCGCGGAGAAGGGGCCTGGGACGAACAGCCGGGAGGAGGGGTGGGATGGTGGTGGCGGTTGGTGAG
This sequence comes from Penicillium expansum, assembly GCF_000769745.1. Classification (NCBI taxonomy): domain Eukaryota; kingdom Fungi; phylum Ascomycota; class Eurotiomycetes; order Eurotiales; family Aspergillaceae; genus Penicillium; species Penicillium expansum. Next base: position 67,147 of record NW_015971304.1, on the reverse strand, counting down.
GGTGGAGGGGACCACGGTTGTATTTAGGGGAGCGGAATTGGTATCTGTAATTAAGGGGTCGGGATTAGTTGTTGTTCATTCAATGGGTTCGATGTTGTTTCCATGTTTGCAGATGCGCATGACTGGAGATGTAGTCGGAGGGCTCTTACCGGCCTCGGGGAAGCTGGTTCTTGCGAGCGGCTGCTCGTGCAAGCGGGTCGAATGATGCTGCTGCGCTGTCTGGAACAGTCGTTGACAGAGACGACGCCGATTCCAGCTCGGTCAAGTGGTCCGACAGACGCCTCGCTGGGGCTTCATCGGAGACATTGCGGCGCGATAAAAAGCCTTGAGGGCGAATTGATGGCACTGAGGCACGGGGCAAGGCCCTTGTTAGGTACCTGGATGGCTCTCTGGCAGCCATTCTGTGAAAAATGGGGTGTGATGGAGTGGTGATCTTCCCGGGCCCTTACCAAAAATTGTTCGCGCAGATAATCCCATCACGTGAGCAGCCAGATACCAAAGCCTTACAAAACAGGCACTATATCCACCTGGTTGGTTAACTAGTTAACTACCTATGTACCTTGGATACCTCGGATAGTTGGTCACTCGATCCTGGTCTTGTTCCTTGGTTCATGGCAAATAGTCTCAATGTGGAGTGGTGTAACTGATTACTTTTAATTTTAGGACAGATGCTATCTATATCTGCGAGGCCTTGACCAAATTCCGAAGACCAAACATAGGGCTTGTTCCAGAGGCCATTTACCGCGCTTACTACTTGAGTGAATGAGGTTAATTGACGAGGAATACTCACACAATGCTGAAAATTGGTCTTGGAGTGGTGGTCAAGCAATATTTACGCAGCTGGAATAGACCACTTGTGAGGACCTTTGCTGGACGGCCATTCAAAGGATCAAAAGAGAAAATTTGGCGGTATGAACGATTGTATTCTTTGTAACTATTTGCATATAGGTACTATGTATATAGTTGAAGTGATTATAAAATGAGAGACAATAAATGTGCTATAAGTAGACGTTACTAGGAGCTTATAGGGCTCTATATAAGATCATAGCCCTGTATCCTATCTTCATGGATAAAGAAGCCTTGGACCCTATTCTGGAAGGAACCACACTCTTGTTTTATAGAGGCAGCTACAATTTAGCCACTTATATGGTTGTAATGATTTGAAATTCTAGAAGAATCTAGAGACGAGGATCAGTCTGAATCTGACACCTACTGGACGAAGGTATTACTGATTAAGACGATCCTCCCGAGTTTGCTTGTGGGATGAAGTGATATATGTTGAATATTTTATTATTTCTTACGGTGGATCTGACTCTTACCTATATACCTACACATATTTATATTTCTATTCGAAGTTCTACCACCGCCCTCTTCAGGCGGTGACATTGCCAAGATTAGGGCAAAGGTGAACATTGGCAGCCTAAAGGTCGAGCTCCTGCCTTAGGTGTCTCTTCCCGCTCTGCCCCGCAGATGACCTGGAGGGTTCATCGACTTTCCAAATCACCTGTCTCAGTTGCTTGCTTCTTTTCGACGCGTGTTCATGTCAGGAGAGCTCTACTTATGATGTATTCTACATGCGCTTTTCAAAACCCTATGAAATCCTGCAGCCTTGACTAAGCTCTGAGCTAGTTTACAGGTCTCCTCATCCCCCGCATGTCTCCAATGTTGGGATTTTTCGTTTCAATTTAGAAAGTCTGCTTTTAAGGGTGTTCTCTCTGTTATCCACCCGCAATAATGAGTGGTATCCATCGGTTTCTGACGCGTCGCGACCGGCACAATAAGTTGAATAAGCAAAGCAAAGAAGAGGTATGCACACATAAAACACCTTGATGATACTTCAAACAAGATCTTGCATTGGCTAATGCTACTTCTTAGGCATCTAACATACTTTCACGTCCTCTATTCCATGGAATTTTCAAGTCAGAGACGACTCTGGCAGATAATGATGATCATGAGAAGAAGGTATGGTCCAAGCGCATTACGGTCAGCTTGCACCCATCTAACATTATGTCCACATATAGACCAAAGCCCTTGCTCAACGAATTAAACAACTTGGAATCACTGCTTTAGATGAAGAGCACATCAATTATGCATTGCAAACCACACAAGGCGACACAGAGAAGGCATTCAGCCTACTACTTCTGCTGGAGGACTCCATCGAGGGAATCATCAGGAATTACACACCCAACACCAAGCTCTTAGGTGCAGAAAATCGCCAAGGAGTAACATGCTATCTGGACGCGTTGTTGTTCGCCATGTTTGCGCGCCTCGATTGTTTTGAGGCCATTCTCTATAAATCATTTAATGATGAGCCTCGTCGAAAGCTTGCAATCCTTCTGAGACTGTGGGTGAATCTGCTGCGATCGGGGAATCTCATCACTACAGACATGGTTAGTTATAACACTCAATGTTGTCCTCATCTTCTATGCTGGTATTGACTAGTTGGCTTCAGACAAAACACCTGCAGGATGCCCTAGCAGAGTGTGGTTGGGAAGATGCGGCCAAACTTCAACAACAGGATACTTCAGAAGCATTCACTTTCATTACAGAAAAGTTAGAACTGCCACTCCTGACTTTGAAGATGGACATTTATCATACTGGAAAGGAGGATGAAAGTGACGACCATAAGTTCGTCAATGAGAGGCTTCTCGAAGTTGCCATACCGCCCGAGCCAACTGACGGACACTCACTCACACTGGAAGACTGTCTGGAAGCTTACTTCAATAACATGATTGAAGTGAAACGACACATGGAACGACGCAACACCACTACCTCGATCAGATCGATGGACTCACTCTCCATATCCAAAGGGTCTACCTCACATGTTGAAACAGTGGAGATTGAGACTACGCCCACCATGTCTCGCGTTCAAACAAACACGTCGCGCGTTGAAAAACCAAACCCCTGGTCATCGTTCAGTGAGTTCAGTGAATCCCTCGAGGCAGCTCGGACACCTGGTCGACGTGGTAGTATTGTTCGACAGCGGTTCTTTCCGGATTCAAGTGACGATACGAAGACCAAAGATTCGAATACGGAGAAAGATACTAGTGCAGATCAAGATACTAGTGGGAATACGCAACCACGAAGGGGTTCATACAAGAAGGAAGTAATGATGCCTGCATGGCAATTTTTCAGTTTGATACGTATGTCATCTCCTTCCGCCCTGTTCTTTGGGTTTTGCGTGAACTGAGCTGATCTTGCATAGCGTGGTATACCGATAATACACCAACAAATGATGCGCAAGTTGCAGCACACTTTTCCTCAAAACGGCCGATTCTTGGGATGTGTCTGAAACGGTATTCCTTCTTGCCAGACGGGAGGGCAGTCAGACTCAATACTCATATTGATATACCAACCGAGATCGGCCTGCCTCACTTCATCCAAGATGACAACTTGGATGCGAATGCTCCTATCTTTGGGAGCTTTAAACTCTCTTTGCAGGCTCTGGTTTGCCATAGGGGAAATTCGGTTGACTCGGGGCATTATATTTCCATTGTTCGAGGTACCAATTGCCCCAATACCGGCGCTCCTGTCACCACCGGCCCAGAAGACCCGGAGACATCAAAACACTGGATGCGCTTCGACGACCTTGCAGCAGAACGAGTGACACTGGTTGATATTGATCACGCATTGAAGACCGAATCTCCTTATCTTCTGTTCTACCAAATTCTTCCGATCAGCGAAGATCCCTCTGCACCCAACATTCCAAATGCACCATCGTCTCGGGCGTCAGACGGCAGTACACTAGGGGACCTAACAGATTTCAGCCTCGAAGACCTTGCTTCTGACCGACCAAGTGTTGAAGTCACAGGGCCATGCGAGACTAATGCGCAAACTTTAGCCAACATCGCAAGGCGATCCAGCATAGCATTCTCAGAAACCAGCAATCCGGCTGGTCTTCAGCCACGCTCTATTCCATCCTCATCGCCTAGGCTGGCACCGACGGAAGAAGGAAGCACAAAGGGAATATCCTTTTCGCGCCGTGGGTCTCGATCGGCCAGGAGCAATCCCGGAAGCCGTACTGGCAGCCAAACGGGTGAAAATAGAATCAGTGCCACTTTTTCACGCTTTGCTGAACGGCTTAGTCGGGATAAAATTAGCAATGACGGATTTACGGAGGGAAATGAAGGGGATGAGTCTGCATTAGAGATTGATGACACTGTGGATGATATGAAACTTGGGCCAGCTGCCCTTGAGAGCAAGGAAAAGCGTGGAAGAGGCCGAACGAAGGATCGCGAGAGGAATAAAGGGAAGTCAAAGGAGAAATCCAAGGAGAAGAACAGGAAATTGGATCGGGAATGTGCAGTGATGTGAGCCAGGCTGGTGATGCCTTTTTTTTTTTAGATACCCAGTCTAGCTGTTGCATGTTTCACAAACGATGATACCCATGATGTATGAGCGGAGTGACTTTGGTGTTTTTAATTTAGCTTGAAATCAGTAGGTACCTACAATTGTGTCTCTTTTGCTGTGTTATAGATCTGCCTAGAGCACTCGTATGGATGTAGTTCTGATTTGGTGATCCGAGGTCTTGGCCTAAGGTGTCAAGACACTAGGGCCTCCGCATTCCTCGAACCTCAAGAGCCCATTCCGTCCTGCATCAATTCGCAAAACCTTCGACTTGCCTCAACTCTTGTATGAGCGGCATGAGATAGCGCCCCTACAGCTAGCGCACCATGGCGCTGGACGGATCCAGCAGTTATGTTGCTCAGAGCAACTTAATGGAGCCACCGAGCTCTTCCCTCCCCATGTTCGATGTTGAACGTGTGCAATTGGCCTTCTCCGTCGCTGCGGACTTCGTTGCAGCGCAAGTTGCGAATAATGTGCTTGTGCTAGCCTTATCAACTAATCGCATTCTCCGAATCGATCTTGATTCCCCTGAAGATGTCGAAGGTAGGCTTCCGGACCTTCCCCGCAGCAAATGCCAGCCACAACATGCTCTAACCGTGCTCATGAACAACAGATATCGATCTCCCTAAGAAATCCTCGGAAGTTGGAGTGATTCGGCGCATGTTCCTCGATCCGTCCGCTTCTCATTTGATTATCACCACAACCCTCGGCGAAAACTACTATCTCCATGCCCAGTCACCGTCGCGACAACCGAAGCCCCTGTCACGATTAAAAGGCGTATCAATCGAAAGCGTTGCTTGGAATCCCTCTTTACCCACCGCCTCTACTCGCGAGATTCTCATTGGGGCCACTGATGGCAATGTCTACGAGACTTATATTGAACCCTCCAGCTACCGGCAGGAGAAGTATACCACCCCGGTCTACCAGGTGCCAGGTGCCTCTCCGGTAGTTGGAATATCGGCGGAACCGGTATCCTCCAAGACTGATCAAAGAAGGGTAATTGTGGCAACCTATGGGAAGCTACTGCATTTTATTGGCCGGACAGGAGTCTCAAGGCATGGAAGGGAAAGCGGCGTGTATTTGGAGCTTTTCCAGCGCGAGATGCCAACGACCCACGAAGTTACAACCCCATCTGCCTCTGCGCCGTCTTCTCTAGTCATCTCGCCCACGATTTCAGAGAGCTACCAGGCCGAGGGGTATACCGAAAGGCAGTTTGCGTGGCTCAGTTCTGAGGGGATATACCATGGCCCTCTTACGTCGGAGTCTCCATTCAAGACCGCAAATATGCTTGCGCGCTCGGTGTTTCCAGCTTCGGAGTCACCGCGAGGAGGGCGGAAGTTGATACAAGACCCCATTTCTGCTATGACTCTTTCACAGTGGCATGTCCTGGCACTTGTTGGGGGCAGAGTGGTCGCAGTCAATCGTCTCAGTCAGGAAGTTGTCCACGATCAACCTGTTTTGGAATTTGGGCAAAGCGCGCTGGGTCTCTTGACAGATCTCACCAAAAACACATATTGGCTCTTCACCAGCCAGGCCATTTTTGAAGTTGTAGCAGGTGATGAGGATAGAGATGTCTGGAAAATCTTTTTGAAGGAGCAAAAGTTCGATGAGGCCCTTCAGTATGCCCGGGGTGCTTCCCAGCGAGATGCTGTTATGACTGCGTCGGGTGATTTCCTGGCAGGCAAGGGTAACTTCCTCGAGGCAGCCAAAGTATGGGGCAAGAGCAGCAAAGGGTTCGAGGAGGTTTGCCTTACCATGATTGATCATAAAGAGCATGATGCTTTGCGGAACTACCTCCTCTCACAGCTGGCAACATACAAGAAGGCCTCGCTTATGCAAAGAATAATGGTTGCGAGCTGGCTTGTGGAACTGTTCATGTCAAAGTTGAATTCCCTCGATGACAATATCGCCACCAAAGCTGAATTGGCAGAAGGCACAAGCCCTGGAGAAATCAAGGATCAGCTTGGCAGCATCCGAGCTGATTTCCAAGAGTTTGTGAACAGCTACAAAGCAGACTTGGACAAGAAAACAGTATACGACATTATCAGCAGCCACGGGCGGGAGGAAGAATTGCTGTTCTTCGCAACAGCCACGAATGATTATAACTATGTTCTATCGTACTGGATTCAGCGCGAGAAATGGCTGGAAGCCTTGAAGGTTTTGCAGCGGCAAAGTGAAGCCGATGTGTTCTACAAATACAGCAGTGTGCTGATGACACACAAGCCGACAGACCTGGTTGATATCCTGATGCGACAGACAAACCTTGATCCTGAGAGACTGATCCCCGCGTTGTTGAATTACAACAAATCTGCCAGCGTCTCCTCCCTCAACCAGAACCAAGCCGTCCGATATCTGAACTTCATCATTGTCAACCACCCAAATCCATCCGCAGCGGTCCACAACACCCTTATTTCAATCCATGCTTCCAGCCCTTCCCCATCTGAGGCTGGGCTGCTTACTTATCTCCAATCGCAACCGTCATCCCCCCCTCCATACGATGCAGACTTCGCACTTCGCCTGTGCATTCAAAATCAACGAATCCAGTCATGCATTCACATCTACAGCACAATGGGACAGTATCTACAAGCTGTAGAGCTAGCCCTGGAGCACAAAGACATAGAACTCGCCGCGATCGTCGCAGACCGCCCTGAGGGCAACGACAAGCTCCGCAAGAAACTATGGCTCCTCGTTGCTGAGAAAAAGATCCGCCAACCGGGCACGGGCATCAAAGAAGCAATCGAATTCCTACGCCGCTGCGAGCTGCTCCGCATCGAGGACTTGATCCCATTCTTCCCCGATTTTGTCGTCATCGACGACTTCAAGGATGAGATTTGTACTGCGTTGGAGGACTACTCGCGCCACATCGACTCGCTCCGCCAGGAAATGGATAACTCAGCCCTGACAGCCCGCCAAATCCGCGGTGAAATTTCCGGTCTCGATACTCGCTACGCCATCGTTGAACCGGGTGAGAGGTGCTGGATCTGCTCGCTACCTGTTCTCAGCCGTCAGTTCTTCGTCTTTCCCTGCCAGCATGCTTTCCACAGTGACTGTCTGGGTAGGGAAGTCTTGGACGGCGCTGGTGGTAAGAAAAAGTATATTCGGGATCTGCAGACGCAGCTCAGCAGTGGTGATATCTCTTCCTCGCGGCGTGAGGAGATCGTTAAGGAATTAGATGGGCTAGTCGCTGAAGCTTGGTATGTATCTTCTCTATTGACTTATTATATCTCACTAACCATAATTCTTCGCAGTATCCTCTGCGGTGACCATGCCATCAAACAAATTGATAAACCGTTCATCGCAAAGTCGGAGACGGCCGAGGATTGGGCTCTCTGATGTGCATCTCCCATGTTCGCCATGGCATGAGGCGCCGTCTAATATTTTTTTCGTGTGGTGCCCAGGGAATATTCCTGCAAGGACACATTTGTTTTCAGTCTCGCTTTTTGTTTTTCGCAATACCCTTCCTTGTCTTAAGCAGGTGCTACATGATAAATGAGGCATAGCCCTCATATATAGACATAGCTATACTGAATGTGATTCGGATCCAAATATTAATTTGTACACACTTAAAAGAGATACAACATGCGTAAATACAGCAAATACACTGTGAAGAATATACCCAACTCCATGCGCAAATAAACAAATTCCCACAAACGTAGTTGGAAAGGAAATAGGGAACGTAGAATATACCTCCCCCATAAAGTGCAGAATACCTAGTTCTCAGGCCAAAGATACCGCAACAGTTCCAGATCCTGTGCAACGGCCGGACTGTGCGGTGCACAGTCCTCCAAAAATCCCAACATCTCCTCATTCCAGTGTTCCCAGCCATCAGGCAGTGTCTCACGGAGACGGGCACTTGGTGAATGGGCTATGCAATAGAAGAGCAGGATTTGGCCAAAGAACCTGGTACGAAAAAGAGTCAGTCAAACTAGTTCAAACACATAGTGATATATGTATGCAAAGGGAATTGTAGAAGGGATAACTCACTGCGAGCAAAAGGCAAATTTAATCGGAATGCAGCTCTTCATTTTCCGGAAGATGCCCTGAGTGATCGGCCAGTCCATTGCATTCTGGAGACCGCTTTGCACTTGCACAAAGTCTTCATCTGTTAGAAGATGCGGGATTCGGAGAGCTTTGTATAGATATGGGCGGCCGATGTGGAAGCGTGCGATCATGTGTCGGCCTTTCAGCATGGCGTCTGTTACTGCTATGGCTGGGGAGAGGGGTTGGTTCGGATCTGTATGTCTTGGTCTTGGGGAGGAGAGGTGCGCTGGAGATGCTATTGAGGCGGATGGCGATGGGTGGATGGAGGGGGTTGCTGGGGTTGGGTGAGAAGAGTAGGGGGCGTTGTTGAACTGGATTGTTGTTGGGAGGTTCGTGCGCCATTGTTCTAGTTGGTGGTGCAGCTCTGTGTTTATTGCCGGGAGGGGGAAGGTTCCTGAGTCCGCTAGATGGAGGATGGATGTTAGAGGATGAAGCTTGGCTTTAATTTTGGTTGTCAGGATAACTCACAGTAAAAGTAGAGGGAATGGCGGATCCGCGTGAGGATGATGCGGTGGGCTACCTGAGCCAGGAAATGATATTGGAAGTATGAGTCGTCAACTACGCCCGATGAGTTGAAACGGGTTGAGGCGTAGCCGGTTGTTTCGAAGCCGATAAATTTGGGAATTGGGACTTGTTCTTCGAGACGAGAGAGACCGCTTGATGGGAGGTGCAGCTCTTGTACGAGAATGGTCTCGTTCATTAAACAGTTCCAGTATACACGGGATTTCATATCGCCTTCCCACTCGTCGAAATTCACATTATGGCTATATACGAGTCAGTATCATCATCTTGAGATGTATAGGGCAGGACTCACTTCGTCAACATTGATAGACAGCAAGTAGCAGCGCGAGAAATCATTGTCCAAGAATCCATCGGACGAGGGATCTGGCTATAATATACACTATAGAAGATGAGTATCAATCTGCATATAGGAGTGAGCTTGGGGCATGGATACGTACGAGGAAAGAAGGTAGAATTGACAACTTTGGATATCGTTGTCGCACATCAAGAAGCCGATACGTCGCCGAGCCTCGTTGAAGAATCGTAGTCCAGGCTGCTCTTCGTAAACCACGTTCATCCATTCTGGGGGTTCGAATCGATGGCCCTGAGTACCGGGCAAAGGATAGTTTCCTTCTTGGTAGGCGCGAACAGCGAGGCAGCCCAATGCTAGCACGTTAAGCACCAGGCAGCTCTCTAGATTAGATCCAAAGCCACTCTCAATGGCTGAGCCAAGAGTGAAGGAAAAGAAGAACCCCTTGTCCATAATCGGCGTGGAGGGGTTAAACACACTGAAGAACGCATCCGCCAGACCTCTGATCATTGCTAATGGAAGTACTTCTAGCCAGTGATCTCCAGCCTGTAACGGATATGGACTAGCAAACATTGGCAGGGGAGGCCGTGTCGATTCCAATTCAATGACATAGTTTTTCCCGAGCATTTCATAGGCGGCTAGTAACTGCTTCGGGAGGATCTGTCTTGCTCCAGGCCAGACGATGACACCGTGCTGACTGAAAGAGATAGAGATCCGGCCTGCAGAGTCTGACTTTGTTTGATTCTCTTCAAATTCAAAATCATCTCCATCCCCAGCTGCCGCGGGTGTGAAGTTATCCCCGATGGGGGGCAGCATTGATAGAGGCTGGTTGGCATTGCCGCCGAAGGCAGGCGATAGCTGCGTCTGTGGTTCATGAGTAGGAGGACTCATCTGGCTCCGAAGAGACTGCAGATCACTCAAAATAGACGTTGGTATGTTTTCCAATTTTGTCTCTAGTCGATGGAGAGTGCTCATGATCATCGTGAGAGATTGATCGCGTCTGTAATCGTATAAGCAATTGAAAAAAGAAACAACTGAGGATGACTTACTTTGAAGATTTACGCTCATTATAAACACACTCTAGGCCAAGCGACTTACATAGTCCACATCTCGGCCGCGATTCGTCGCATCTCGTCTTTTTCAAGCGACAAGTCTCACACGCCTAGTACTGGGGGTTAGCGGCCTCCGGACGACTCGCTCGCGTCGCAGAATATGATATTCGAAGCAATATGAGCACTTACAACAGTAGCAATGAAGTTCCTGGGCTTCTTGGAGGGTCCGGATGATTGACCATGCTCTTCCTCGCCAGGAGAGAGCAGGTCCTGAATGGGCATCAATCCATTATTATCGGGATCGGTTGACATACGCGCGCCTGCCCTGGACTCCTCGAGCGACCGCTTGCTCATTTTGCATCATCGAGTGACTTTCTCTTGCGGCATCCTCGGGGTTTGATATTGAGTTGGCGCCTTTTTTTTTTTATCGCGGAGCGCTGGGGTTTCTCGGCCAATCAGAGGCCATCCTGCTATGAATCATCGCCTCCGTCGCGACTTCAGTGAGTGGAATAAATCAATCTACGATGCATGTATGCTAAGATGTATAAGTTCTTGATCTATGTATATGTTTTGGTGGATCACAGATTCTAGAAATATGATGAAGAGATAAATTGGTTATCAAAGATATATTATCGTACAGTGCAGATCTTCCACTCACAACCTTGAAAGTACACATACAACAATCAAGGGTCTTTTATTTTTTAAACATAGGTACCGAAAACAAATAGAATAGAGAATTACCTAGATACGAAGTAAAAGAACAAGCGCAATTCACCTCAGGTACGAAGGTTGAAGACCGACAATCAGCCTATGTGATCCGTCTACGTGGCCATGTGTACAACCAGATCCACATGTCAACAAGTTGGGTACCTTGTACTCCGTATATCCCGTTTTCAACGTTAATTGCATAATCACTGTTGGATTCATTGTTGGGCTAGACCCAATTTCAAGGGACAGATTGTGAATCCGTTTGCCGATTCCCAACACGACCATGGCATTACGATTCCACTCGCCACAGACTCGAACTACAATACGCATCGCCATGACCAAATAAACACAGAGTCAAGATGCAAGCGGAGCTTAATGAGTACCAATCCAAATTTGAGGTACTCCATACTCTGTAAATAGAAGCAATAAATGACTGCCAAAGGTCCATTTGGTCCTGTTTAGGTGGTCTCCACCCTATTACTCATTTTCCGTTTCAAATGGGTCTCTCAACGTCACTCAATTATGAGGTCTTTTAAATTACAGTATTTCTGAGTTATTAATTTAAGTGTAACAATGATCCACCTTGAGCGGAAAGGGGGATGTCAGGGTGGAATGACGTTGACAGGACCCTGTGGAATGTGGCATGGGATTAAGAGGCCGAGGACGGTGTTTTGTTTATGGCTTCTATACCTCTATGTTGTATATGTTGCCACCTGGATTTATGTTATCGTCTATATTAAATAACGTGGCTTGACCGTTATAAGCGAGATTATATGCTCATATTAAAAATATAAATTCAGATGAGGACTATCGTGTTATAATGGGAACTTCAAATAGAGCATACAGGGTATAAAGATTTAGGATGAGACAATTAATGAACTACAACAGCGGCGCTATCAAGGGCCGATATGCTGCACATCGTAGTAGCCAATTTGCCAACACAATGCCCCCCGCAGAAAAGGCGACAGACACTGTGCAAGGCAAAAAAGGAGGGGAGACATGCCCGTGTTGACTCGGCAACGGTAAGAAGAGCTCGACCTGTCAAGCATAAACGTATTGACGCAGCATGAAAGTTCTTCCGCACNAAAAAAAAAAAAAAAAAAAAAAAGCCTCAAGCAATAAGGACCCTTGCATTGACCTTGAAAATTCCAATCTTTGCTTTTCTTTCCTGCAGCAGCGCGGAGTCGTACACGGAGAAAAAGAGACCTACAGGAGGCTGGGATCGCCCTACAATATGCTGCGTACATCGTGCAATGTAAATGCATGTTGATGTCTTGAAGGTGTACATATAGTACTCCGTGCTCAGTACAACATAGTCGCACAGGCCATATGCAGTGCGCCGGGACCTTCAATGGATCCTATGTCTTAAAATCATATTGAGCTTACATACTTAGACTGAAAATATTAAAATGCGATGAAGCTTTGGCTCCGGTTCGTGTATATAGAGTGAAACAAAGAATGGCTCGGCATGCAGCACATGTTTAATAGTATTTAATAGTAGAGTTATCATAACATATTGGATTAATTTACGAGATTAGTCCAATTGAGGAAAACCAGCTGAGACCAAAATCCGGGGAAGTGGTCCCTCAGTAATTGCTCGGCTATCTCACCCCCTCTTTTTGACTTGGCATATCTATTCTCCCATTCTCGTATACGATGATAAGCATGATCTCATTATCTCAACGGACATACGTATACTACATAGTTTGCATACTAAGTAACTATACTAGGTAACTACAATGCCACACCAACTTCCATTATCGGATTTACATAGCACATGGACTATCATGACCCTTCAAATACCGTCTAACATGAATTCAAAATTCAGAACTCGTCCGGATATGATCATGGAATGACGATCGTGCGGGGTATGGCATGATAGTCTATGATAATCATAGTCTATGATAATGATGATTCGAATTGAACCATGGACATCTTATCTTGTTTACTTGTACTCCGTACTCCGTATGTTGTTCCGACCTCGGTCTGAGGATGACTCTTATCGTCCCTATCGGAGAGTACTTCCTCCACTTAATCGCCCCAAATCGTCTATACTCGGGAGTATGCTCCGTAGACTTGATAAGGCAATTCGTATCTCATATCTCATATCGCAAATTTCGGATTCGGAAGATAACTCCAGCCCCGGTATCATGTTTATCACTGCATGTTTAATTGTTTAGTTATGGATGTGGCTATGTACGCAAAACTACGCAAGCGTACCCCTAGAGTAAACCTAGAGAGGAGACACGTTTCAACTAATATCTAGGGCCGGGGCTGATAGGGCAGTTGTATAAAAGTTATCGCTGGGGTCGACTCTTACATGCTGATCGCTTTGTTCTGATGCATGAGCAACATTAGATGACGACTGCTTTTCAGGGGGGGGGGGGGTTAGTATAGACTAGACGATGGAATAAGTTTTATATATATGCAAAATATCGTGTACAGACGTTATTATTGATGTTATACGTTGTACTCGGCGAAGAGTCTGCATGAAAGGAATCGGAAACAACAAGCACGGAGCCAACTGCAATGGCTGCTGGCTGATGGAGGGGGAGATCAGGACCAGATACTGAGCCGTGCACTTCGCCTTTCTGCAGATCTCCCTGCAATACTCCGTGCAAAGTAGTATATTGTGTACACTACTCCGTACATTGCGTACAATATATGATATGTTAGGTACGACGCAACCCAGGGGAACATTATACCGAAAGGGGGTGGGTGTTCTCCATATAAAACGTACAGCCCAAGAATTCGATTGGGGGAAGGGGGGTGGTTGATATTTCCGACAGGAATGGGGATAGAATGGGGTGATGATAGACGCAAAATATATGGGACGTCGCGTGATGCACAGGAGTTGCCGGACGCCGAAGTCGTGCCACACATCCACACCCAACTCTATCGTTTCAAGAGTCCGGGTACTATGTACTTCTGAGCATGCTTTGAATGGAAAAGTGTGCATACATCGTACCTATCAAGTTGAGACCTGCAAGGTTTGACCTTGCAGGCCGCAGGAGGCGGTCAAACCTGATCTAAGGCCAGGCCATCTGGGCAGCGAGGACGTTCCCTTCACCGCTTGACAGGGCTGCGTGGGTGTCTGAAAGGTGGTTGGGACTCATGACAGTTGGGAGCACGCTCCACTCAAAGTACAACGCAACGTGTCTTGTAGTTCTTGGATTGAGATCGTTCTCCAACCTCCCTTTACTCGTACTGGAAACACATCAGTAACTGGGTCCGATCCATACGACATATTCCCGACTGATGATCATATTGTTTTGTGATGATATAGAAGATAGTCGCATTTGCATCGGACCCCGCAAACCATATTGGTGCGATAATTATGGGTCAGACGAATGTTGTCTCATAAATCCCGCGCGGCAAAGAATAACGTTGATAGTGCAGCAAGTGGTGTAACTGGGAGAGAAGAATTAATAAGAGTAGAATTAAAAGAAAAACACCCTTGGGAAGTTAGTCCAGGGTGGTCCACACCATCCGAAACGAGTCCCGCTGTGCATGAGTACCTGCGGAAAGGGTACCTTCCCATAGGCACAGCACACAGTACACATAAACCTTGGACACAGCATAACTGAACCCGACTGCAGTAGGTATCCGGGGTGAACCAATCAGAAGAGATCACGCCATCCCACTCTATCGCGTCATGCAGCCTGTAAATAGTGGCCGGATCATCCATTCTGATTGGCCAGTCTCCTCCATTTTGGCTGCGCAATTATACGCATTGGGAGTAGCGCGCCACCCTGATCCGCCCTCGGCCGACGAAAGTCCAAGAGAGAGGGCTGCCCCTGCTGATGTCGACCGTCATTGTGACTGGCTTGTCTCTGAACCAGATTCTCGAAAGTTTTGGGAAGTTCGAAGAAAGTCTGAAAGTCTGAAAGTCTGAAATGTGAAAGATAGGGTTGAGTAAATGATGTGATGGGCTCAAAGTTCAACCAACAATGATATTTAGTGTTATCGCGTTATCTTAAACACTGATTCCGTCTTGAACGCAATAATCGAGATCACGTAGACGTTTGACGTCTTTGACCAAGGATAAGGAATGCCTGGAAGGTTCATGAAACTTGGAGAGCCTGGACGATTAGACGTCAATACCGGTATTCATTCCATACGTTACCAGTTTCCCCGGGAGACGGAAACGGGTCAAGGACCTCCGGGTGCCAGCCAAATTAAGTGGATTAGCTGGACAATGTAGATCATACGGATGAACCGCCCACGAGGGAAGACTTGTATGTTACCGTATCAGACGGTATAGCCAATCATTTTGCCTCTCCAATTCCCCTCACGCCTTTACAACACCTCTTCTCCCTGGCTCCTTCTCTCTCGTCCCCTTATACCATCAACATCCATCTTCCCTCGTTCCCTATCATCTTCTCTTTCGCTCTCCTATATTCCATCCCCCCCTTCCGCCTTCCTACCGTCCCGAATCCTCTCTCAGCCCCATCACTTATCCGTCACCTTTCGATTACTTCCAACGCCTCCAAGGTTACCAGCATTGCCGTGTCTGATTGCCATTATATCAAGACGCTGCCAACCCTGGACCGTCTGTACTCTTCTATCGACAACTTCAAGCTCGAAGGTCTGATCCGGATCTACCTTCGACAGAAGAGTATTTCTCTCGCCTCTCCGTCCTAAACCCCTTTTCCTTGGTTTTCCGGGTCCACCCTGAGCTCGGGTGACTCACTTCCATCAACTCGATAAAAGGGTTCCAATACCGGTCTGTTGGATTGTCATTGTGCTATCAATACATCCAGCCTTGGTCACTTCAATCCACACGAAGGTATTCCCTCCGTTGTGGACAATCATACGTCTCTTCGGTTGAGCCTTGTCGTGAGCGCACTTCCGGAGTTTCATACCTCAGGGGCAACCTGGCATCGAGTATCTCCCCTTTTCCAACTTGGATTAGAAGGGTGCTCTACCGGATCCCTCAATTCGCCCAACCAATTTGCCCCAACAATACCATCTGGCCTCATGACTCATTAATCTCAATTATCTTCAACTTGAGTCACGGCCCTTGACCTTGAACCCGGTGTTCATAGGATTCTTTTCCATTTATTCTCCTATACATCTTTGACCTTTGTCCAATTACGATATCACGCAGCGCTTTATCTCGACTCTCTTCGATTCATCCGGTATCAGGCCGACTTTCAAACACCTATCTATCTCTTTTTGACACATTCGTGTCGTCCACCTGGGACCCCTTCCCGTTAACCAACGAAAAACGAAATACAAATGAGCACATAACGGTCTTTACCCATTTCCTTAGCGTCAACAACCCTTCCTGGGTCCATTCAACTACGCCACTGCGCCATCGTTCTCTCCTCTTTTCATCTGTCTATCACCTTTCACCAGTACATTTTTTTATATGACATTGCGAGCCAGTCAGGATTCCCTTCATCCCAATCTCTTGACCACTCCCGGCTCTTCTTTTCGCCCGTCTCTATCCACCTTGGGATTCCGAGCCTGATACTTCTCTTCGTTGTTCTTTAATCTTCATTAGCCTGGTTGCTTTTGCTTGTCACACTTCGACGCATTCTTCACACACTTGAGTGTTCTTTTGAGCGGCTCATAGACTTGTTTTCACCTTCATTTCTTTGTTGGAGCATTACATCTGTCCGTTCCCCCATTTCATCTCATCTCTGCATTCGTCCTTTTTGGGATCATCAGGCCAACATGTCGACCATGGATTGCTTGAACGAAGATTTCGTTGAGGGCCAACTTTTGGATGGTCGCTTTCGAACTGTGGCACCTCTTAACCACGGGTCTTTTGGCATGGTATTCCTTGCCACAGATACCCAGACAGGCCAGGATGTTGCTATCAAACGTCTAATCAAGGCCACCTCAACGAGTTCGGACGATCGCTCCGAAGAACTCGAGTGTCACCGACGATTTGGTTTTCATCCGAATCTGGTTAACTTGATTCATACATTCGACACCGAGACTCACAAATATCTTGTTTTGGAGTACTGTGCCAATGGAGATCTATACGAGGCCATCAGCCATAACCGTGGTCCATTGGAGACTGAACATGTTCGGGATTTTATGCTACAGCTGATTAGTGCCGTCGACTTCATGCATGCCAAAGGCTTGTATCACCGTGACATCAAGCCGGAGAATATCTTCCTGACACAGGATGGTTCCATGAAGCTAGGCGACTTTGGACTGGCTACGCAAGACTCGTGGTCTTACGAGGCATGTGTAGGCAGTGATCGCTACATGGCCCCCGAGCAATATGATCCGACCATGACGGGATACTCCCCTGCCAAGGCCGACATCTGGTCTGTGGGCATCTGCCTGTTGAACATTCTGTTCGCTCGTAATCCCTTCGTCACCCCCACCGAATCCGATGTTCTCTTTGCGGATTATGTGCGCGATCGCCAGTCGCTTTTCGACATCTTCCCCAACATGTCTCAGGACACTTACGAGATTTTGACCCATGCATTGACCATCGATCCCTCGAAGAGGTCTTTGGCGGAGGTGCGTGATTGCATCAGCCGCGCCGTCTCTTTCACTACCGACGACGAATCTCTCGATGAGTTCTGCACCGAAGACCGCGAGGTGGTTGCTGCTAGTGCCAACCGCGAGCCCCTTCGCACCCCGTCTCTCCAGAGTCCCTATGTCAACCAGGGAGACTCCTTCCCATGGGCAAAGGCGCTCCAGACAAGCCCTCCCCAGGCTATCCGCCAACTATCTGCCATCCCGGACAACGAGAGTTATACCGAGGATCTGTTCCCAGCTTCCGAAGCTGCGGGCACCTCATGGTTCTCGTCGCACATGGAAACTCCATCAGTATCTTCTGTTTTAGATTCTCAACTCAGTGATTCCTTCGTCTTGCTCAACCTTCGCAAGCGTCAGGCACCGACTCTTCCTCGCTCTGATCCGGTTTCAATCACTGGATCACTGCCGTCGCATGCAACAAAGCCTCTGCCTTCTTTGTCGATGGTCTTTGGTAACAAAGGTGCCGACAAGATCTCAAAGAGCTGGTGCGACATGTGGGACGAAGAGGAGTCTGAGAATGAGGATCTTGCCGTTCTTCAACGACGGGAGCAGAACTCTCGCAGCTGGAGCCAAGAGAGCCAGGGAGCTATCCTCCCAGGATTGCGCGAGCCGGACTCCGCTTCTGTCAACCAGCGCTCTTCAGGCCCAGATGTGGATCTGAAGATGGAACCTAACGTGCTGGGGGATCTTTCCTTGGACGAAGACAGCGACTCGAGTGCGTCAAGTAGCACGCCTCGCCCCTTGCAGACCTCCCACGCAGAGCCTTCTAGTGCCGATAAGTGGTCGATGCTTGGTGACGTGCGACGCAAATACAAACCCGAAGACGAAGCGCGCAAGTACAAGCCTCGCAAGTCGCGTGAGGTTTTTGGTCCTAAGAGCGTTGCTGCCAACGCTCGGCGACACGATTGGGGTCGAGGCACTTGCGGATACAACCAGACCAAATCCAAACCCGCGTCGCCTGTGGAAGCTCGCCGTCGCCACTTGCTCGAACGGCAGGACTGGCGCAGCAACGTCTCTAACAGCTTCATTCCTCCTGACTATGGAAGCATTGACGATGATCTCGATTTCGTCGGTGGGTGGCATGATGCTCACTTCTAGGGTGCTCGGCATCCCCTTGCACTTCATTCTACCCTCATCCTATACTCTCCCCTCATGTTGATGTCTGCTTGCATGTTTCGATTCAGTTGGGAAAAAAAGTTCAAAATTACCCACGATAAATTAATGTTCCGCTCTCTTGTCTTATGTCTCTTTGTTCTTGGATTGAGTGTTTCGTCTGTTTCCGTCCGTCCTCGATGGTGTTTTGCCACGTGCATTGCATCACCCTCCCCGGTCGTCCAAACTGTTTTTTTCTTTCTTTCCTGTACAATATCAGACCGGGGCTGACGGACACTGGCGGAGACAACGAGTACGAAAAACCACAAAAAGGTTAGAAGGCTGGCTCGGAATGCGCTGGCGGATATTTGATTCTGAATGGGAGGCATTTGCATACCATACGAACTACACGGTTGGCGTGGATTCTTCAGGGAAAAGGGTGGAATGAGTTGCGGTGAAGCCGATCTTGCCTGGTATGATGCCTTGGTGAAACAACCGCGGCCGTTTTCTCTTGATTGTGTTATACTGTAACTAGTTATATGAGACAGTGAAAAGGGAAAATTGATCATCATCCGCGAAGAATTGGGATCTCTGTAAATTTCATGTAACGAGTAGTCTTAAAACTAGTTGTAATCTTATATTGTTGAATTATAAACGTTCTACGACTTACGGAGTAGCGGAGTAGCGGCGTAGCGTGATAGTGCACTGGCCAAGCCCGATAAAGGCGGTCAGAGGTCGGTGCTGGGATGCCACCGGTCCACTTGCACTTGCCGTTCGTTCCAATCGATCCATTTCTTTCTGGAGACCGCCATTTGTCGCCAAGCTTGGCTTTGCTTAATCGCAATATCTCACACTTAAAGCGAAGTACAAGAAATCCCCCGAGTCCACTGTTCTTACTCTTAGCCACGATGCGCATAGCATGCAGGTCGACTTCATAGCTTGAACTCACCGAGAGAGCTATAAAAGTGCTACTATTTGATCACCCAACCGACAGCATGTTGACCGCGGGCCGGTCATTGACTTCCTGGATATACCCCGCCTCGATCCTTTTGGCTGTTTTCCCCAACGCGCTCTCCAATGCGACCTCCCAGCCACCCTCGAATGGGGTACAGGCTGCTATTCCCACGACACCGGTGACAACATGCCCAGTGAAGAGTACATGGCAGACGGAGTCGGAGCTCTTCCACCTGCCACCATGCCTGGAGACGCGCTGGGGACCGGGTCGCGATATGTACCTTGCTTCGATATCGCCCGATCTAAGTGCGGCAACCAACGACCCGGTCGTTAGTCCACCCGTTATCTCAAGCGGGGTGCCAGAAGAGACAGCGAGAACGACCGCAGATCAGAACGCAGAGCAGGACCAAGATACAGACTCGCTATTAGACGGTGCTAGTTTCCTCTCATTTGAGGACTGGAAGAAACAGAACCTAGCGAAGGTCGGACAATCGGCCGAGAATGTTGGAGGGAGCAGACGTGCCGCGGCAGCTGGAAAGGAAGACCGTCGGCAGCCGGCAGGAATCAATAATGCTTTGGATTCGCTCGGTGATGACTCAGAGATCGAGTTGGACTTTGGTGGATTCGGCGCTGAGACGCCCGAGGCTAGTCCTACCGCTTGGGGCTCGCATATCCCGTCGCGCGACGCCGGGCAGGCGGGGAATGCGGATAGAAGAGGCAATGTGGATGTACACGCGAACAGTGCGCTCCAGAGAGATGTGTCGCGCCGTAAGGATGCTGGCACTACTTGCAAGGAGCGGTTCAACTATGCTTCCTTTGACTGTGCGGCTACGGTGCTGAAGACGAATCCTGAGTGTAAGGGTTCCTCTTCTGTGCTTATTGAGAATAAGGATAGCTATATGCTCAATGAGTGTCGCGCTCAGAACAAATTTCTTATCCTGGAACTGTGCGATGATATTTTGGTTGATACGGTTGTCCTTGCCAACTATGAGTTCTTCAGCTCTATCTTCCACACATTCCGGGTTAGTGTCTCAGATCGGTATCCCGCGAAACCAGATCAATGGAAAGAACTTGGGGTCTACGAGGCACGCAACACTCGTGAGGTGCAAGCTTTCGCAGTAGAGAACTCGCTTATTTGGGCTCGATATCTTCGAGTTGAATTCCTCACGCATTATGGGCATGAGTTCTTTTGCCCTATCAGCTTAATTCGCGTGCATGGTACCACTATGATGGAAGAGTACAAGCATGGCGAAAGCTCTGACCGCGCCGAGGTCGAGGAATTGGAGGCCAGTGAAGCTAATCAGCTCCTCGAAGAACTGGAAAGCAAGCCTGTCGAGGTGCTGGTCGAGAAATTCATCCCTGCGGTAGAATTTAGCGTTACAGTGGATGAAATCTGTCCGAACCGTCCATTTGAGGTTGTATCGCCTTTTGCGAAAGGCAGTGATAGTGATATATGCGGCATTAATGATGGGCCGCGTGTTACAACTTCGTCGATGTCAGCCACAACGGATCAGACCAATCCACCACCGAAACCGAACTCTACTGCTGCAGTTGCAGGCAGTCCCTCCGCGACCAATGCTGGACCACCCACCCCTCCAAAATCCGAGGATACCCGGAAGCAAGGTGAGCCTGCCAAAAATGTCGTGACTGGTCCGGATGCCTCAAGCGTATCTTCAGCGACTGCTCAGGAGATTACCACATCGGAGACCATCGGGAAAGCCACTATCAATGCCAGAGAGGAGCAGAACAGTCCTCCTCCAGAGTCCACGAGACCTACCAACACTCAACCGCCATCTGCAAACCCCACAACGCAAGAATCCTTCTTCAAATCCGTCCACAAGCGACTCCAGATGCTTGAGTCGAACTCAACCTTGTCTCTTCTTTACATCGAGGAACAGTCTCGCATCTTGCGCGATGCGTTCAACAAGGTTGAGAAGCGACAGCTAGCAAAGACATCTACCTTCCTTGAAAACCTCAACGTAACCGTCCTCAATGAATTAAGAGAATTCCGCGAGCAGTACGACCATGTCTGGAGATCTGTTGCTCTTGAATTTGAGCACCAGCGCATGGAGTACCACCAAGAAGTCCAGTCCATTAGCGGCCAGCTCGGTGTCCTTGCCGACGAATTAGTTTTCCAAAAGAGAGTCACCGTGATCCAGAGCATCATGGTCCTCTGCTGCTTTGCCCTGGCTCTGTTCTCACGGGGGTCGGGAGGCAACTATATGGAATTCCCTGCCGTTCAAAGAATGGTTGCTCGGTCTTACAGTCTGCGGTCTTCATCTCCAATTTTTGCCTCTCCATCGGCTAGCCCGGGGTCGACACGCCCAACTTCGTCCTCATACCGTGAGAACAGGGGCCATCGCAGAAACCTGTCTGACTCGTCTGATCAAGATAGCGCTGCTAGTCCGACCGCGGCCTATTCCCCTCCGACTCCTACCTCCTCCTCTTCTACAGACAGAGATGTTGAGGAGACGGACAAGGTGGAAGAACCTGCCTCCCCGGAGTCTATGTCTGTGCCTACTCTGGCGACACCACAACCCCGCTCTCAGAGTACGCCGCCTGTCCTGAATGGACGCCCTGTTGACCTGGATATGACTACACCGGCTGATGTTGACCTGGTTACCGACCTCGATAATTCAAGGCCACCCGACCTGTGATCCTCCTTTTAACGGCTATAATGGCTTTAGCCATACCTTTATGACCCTTGCATTCTGATCTTTATTTACTAGCGCTTTGCATCTGTACACTGTACTATGTACTCTATTGCGTGTACGTTTGGACGACAATATGATTCCCACTGGTTGAATTCTGTGTTTATTATTTTGTTTACTATTGTGATTACTGTGATTAGAGTTATTTACATTCCTTTAATTCTAAACTCAGATATCCATAAATCAAAACCTGTGATAGTAACAAGTTGAATATCCCAAGGTTCATTGAGGGAGTATGTTGTGGCGTCATACTCAGTTGCCCGGACAACAATCTCCCATTTTTCTCCAACACACGTTTTTCATCTTATCCGATTTGTTTTTGTTAACCTTCTTCCCTCTCAATCCTCTGTACTACACACTACACCCCACACCTCACTGTACTTCTCTTTGAATCCCTATACATCCCTATACATCCACAAAATGGACGCAACCACACAAGCTCAGCCTCTGGCCGACCGCTCAACCAACACCCACCTGACCAACGCGAGTGACAAGACCGACCTGAAGGCCTCAGACATCTCATCAATGGAGTACCATCGCCAGGTGTTGCAGGGCAAAGTCACGAGTGAGGAGTGAGTATTCTTAATATCTTCATTTATGTTATATAAGAAACTAACATACCATAATAGACAACCAACCTCCTACGTCTCACCCTCAGACGACATCATGAGCCCCTGCACAAAGAAGTTGAGCGATATCAAGGGCAAGCGGTTTAAGAAGTATGTGATTTCCTGTCGACTTAATATACTTTGGACCTCCAACCTAACAATCTGCAGTGCCGGCAAGCCCCAGTCGCTGTTCGCCAAGCTCGGCAAGAAGAGCTACGAGCAATCTTCAGCCGAGCAGGGCCGGACTGAAAACTAAGAAGATCCAGGTCTTTTGACATGTGTTGGTTCTTTCTATTCTTTTCTTCTCTTTCCCCTCAGACTCTGGTCCTATGGTCTTTCCTTCAATCTCTTTTACTCGGCGCCGGTCGCTGTGTCGGATGCATTGAGGAAAGGCAGATTTGAGATCTTAGATACGATCAGGTCTTGAGCTGGGATCTTTATTCTTCTATATGTTCTTCTTTTTCTTCTTTTTTTGTGATGACCTGCAATGCCTTTGTTTTTTTGTGTGTACGGGGTATGGGATGGATGGATCTGTAATTGGGATATCTCATGGAGCACATTGGGATCAATGAAATCAAACCTTTTTTGGGTTAGGACTTTGATATTTGACGTAGCTATATGTAGTTCTATGCCTCTAGGCTACTAACAACGCCAAGCTTCCTTCAGTCAACTTCGTATATACAGACCTCGGGATGCTGAAATGACTTCTATTTTCGGAACTCGATGCTGGAACATGATTATAAGGTCTATGAGCTGTTATTCTGGCTGCTTTGCTTTGCTCCTGTTTATTACTCCAGCTTTACTGGCTGTAGCTAGCTGTCTTTCCTTTTTCTTGTTCGTAATGACCGGCATTGAGCTACATAGTCGCCAGTTATACAGTGATATTGACCAATAATTGGTACTAGCAATATTCTTAGTCTCAAAGACAGGATATGTACAACGTAAGTCTCGGAGATCTAGCCGATTTACCTGAATGTGGTGAGATATATCAGTTGACATCTCCAAATCCCCCGGGTAGTCGCTGACCTCGGGAGCCGAGGCTCCTGGACAAAATCCGTCGGCTTCTCCACTTCTCCGCAATTCATGGGCTGACTTCTTCTCTTTATATTTCCTTTATATTCCCCTTGGGTTCTTTTATTTTACATCAATTAATCACTCTTTACATCCAAAATGTCTGCTTCTTCCCGTATTCCCCCTATTGTCCAGCCGTTCGTCAGCGAACAGGCCAGACGGACCCTTGACTTGGTAACTCATTCCCCATACTTTACTTACCCCAGGACAGGAACTACCGAGAACCTCCTGGTTTAGTTTTCTTAATACTCAATGCTAACATGCTTCCAGGTCGAGGAATTCGTTGAAAAAGACTGCATCCCCGCCGACACCGTCTTCGCCGCCCAGCTTGGCGAAGGAGAGAAGCGATGGAACACCAACCCCGCCATCTTGGAGGACCTGAAGGAGAAGGCCAAGAAGCTCGGTCTGTGGAATATGTTCCTGCCTAAGAACCACTTCACTCAGGGCGCTGGTTTCTCAAACTTGGAGTATGGATTGATGGCAGAGTTGCTCGGCAAGAGCAAGGTTGCCTCGGAGGTGGGTTATTTTGTCCCTTGTCTGGCGCATTGGTTTACTCGTTGGGGAGGTCTTGCAAATTGAGGTGATTGATCGCTGACGACTATTCCTTTATCACTAGGCTACCAACAACGCTGCCCCAGATACCGGCAACATGGAGGTGTTCGCCAAGTACGGCAATGACGCACAAAAGAAGCAGTGGCTCGCACCCCTGCTGGAGGGCAAGATCCGCTCTGCTTTCCTGATGACCGAGCCAGACGTCGCGTCTAGCGATGCGACAAATATTGAGCTTAACATCCGTCGTGAGGGCAATGAATACGTCCTGAATGGCTCGGTGAGTACCTCTCCAAGCTCTAAGAAACCACTTCTTCTCCTCAACAACTTCTAACAACCCAATCTATAGAAATGGTGGTCCTCCGGTGCCGGTGATCCCCGCTGCTCAATTTACCTCGTAATGGGCAAGACCGATCCCACCAACCCAGACACCTACAAGCAGCAATCCGTCATCCTCGTCCCAGCCGGACTTCCAGGCATCACAGTGCACCGCATGTTGACAGTATACGGGTACGACGATGCCCCCCACGGCCACGGCCACATCACATTCAAGGACGTGCGCGTCCCCGCAGCAAACATGGTCCTCGGCGAAGGCCGCGGTTTCGAGATCATCCAGGGCCGTCTCGGACCTGGTCGTATCCACCACGCCATGCGGACGATTGGTGCTGCAGAGCGCGCGCTCGAGTGGTTGATTGCTCGTGTCAACGACGAGCGCAAGATGACCTTCGGCAAGCCTTTAGTCGCTCATGGCGTCATTCTCGAGTGGATTGCCAAGTCGCGGATTGAGATCGATGCTGCCCGTTTGATTGTCTTGAACGCTGCTATCAAGATCGATCAGGGTGATGCCAAGGGCGCGCTGAAGGAAATCGCTCAGGCTAAGGTTCTCGCTCCACAGACTGGGCTTACTGTCATTGATCGTGCGATTCAGGCTTATGGTGCTGCTGGTGTTTGTCAGGATACCCCGCTTGCGTATATGTGGGCTGGTATTCGTACTTTGCGTATTGCAGATGGTCCTGATGAGGTTCACTTGCAGCAGCTGGGTAAGCGCGAGAACAAGTCTCGCAAGGATGCGGTTACTGCTAAGTTGAACTGGCAGCGTGAGGAGGGTGATCGTTTGCTTGCTGCTTCTGGGTTCAAGCCTAAGAGTCATCTTTGAAGTGATGGAAAGATATAGTTTTATGATATAGTCCGCTGCGTAGTTCGGCTGAATAAGAATGCACGAACATGCTTATTTTTTTTACTTGGCTTTTGGATTTGATGGCCTTACGATAGAAAGAAGAAAAGTGTATAGAATCAAGTGAATGAATGACTGGTATAAATCGTTATTCAACTCGTAAAACCCTAACGCCAAAAAAATGATTCCTCGACAAACATGAGCATGAACATGGACATAAACCTTCAATCCCGACATGACATGAAAATCCCATATGTAGGACCATCTATCAATTCATTCACCCCAAGACCCATGAGCCCAAGAATGATACCTCGTAGAGCAGAGGGAGAGCGGTACGATCTCCCTCGACTCGCCTGCGAGCGCAAGCAACAATGCAACAAAGGAAAATATAAAGAAAATCACTTTTTAGTAGTCGTCATCCTCAGGGTTGTTGCGCTTGCCCTTGGCCAGGCGCTTGTTTGCCTTGAAGTGCTTCTTTGTGCTGGTGTTGCCCTTCACCTCGGAGACATCCACGCCACGCTCAAGAGCAACCATCATGCGCTCCTTGCGGCCCGTTGGCGCCTTGCGCATCTCCTGGCCCTGTTGGGTGTACCGAGCCTGGAAGGGGAGGGTCAGACGACCGGCAGAGGGGCCGGTTTCTGAGCCGAAAAAGCCCGTATCAAGGTTGCGGGAGGTGCGACCGAGCTCCGGCTCGACGGAAATCTTGGCTGGGCCAGCGGGGTTCTCCAAGTCAACCTCGCCGGTGGGGTTTGCAGTGACCTCTGCTACTGGGGTATGCTTTCCAATCTTGGCTTGTGTGAGCTGAGCTCGACGCCTCTCGGGAAGATGGGCGAGATCGTATAGGTCGCTGTTGAACTCGACGGTGTCGATGGGAGTTTCGTGCTCGGCAACTGGGGGAGGGTTGACCCAGAGAAGCTTGCCGTTGACATAGTCCTTCAGAACGTATCGTGCAGCGCGAGACTCGTCGGGCTGACCGATACCCTGAGTGGAGAAACCACGGGCACGAGCATAGGCACGCAGAATCTCGCTGGCAGTGGGGATGCCGGTGCCACCTTCTTCAATGGGACGCATTCTGAGCTTCACACCGTACACCTGCTCAATGAAGTGCTTGGGGATACGCTTGGCGACAATACCGGCGGGACCGGTGAACTCACGCTGCTGATCGATGGGCAGCACACCATTGACGACCAACTCGGCCTTAGTGGTGGCGAAGTTGGGGAACACGAGACCGGGACAATCGCACAGCATAATCTCGGGGGAGAGGTATAGAGTCTGGAAATGCTTGGTCTTACCGGGTGTGGCAGAGACGGAGACCTTCTTCGCACCGAGAAGGGCGTTGATGGTACTGGACTTACCCACGTTGGGGTAACCGACCAGACCGATTGTGGTCTTACGCTTGGGCTCGCCAGACTCGTCATCCTGTGGTAGTGATTCTGGGGAGTTGGCCAAGAACAGCTCTTCCAGTTCTTCAGTGTCCAGGATGTGTGGCCCAAGCGAACGCTCAGGGTCGGCAAGCTTAGCTCTTTCTTCCTCCACTGTCTCTTCCTTCTTGTATCCATCATCCTCAGTAGCGTGCACGTTGATCTTTTGCGCCGACTGGGCAAGTTCAGCATCAGAGTCGGTTTCTTGCTCCTCCTGCAAAGCGAGGGCCTCGTTCTTCTCTTTGGCGAGGTGGGCAGAGAAGAAACGGAAGTTGATGTTGTTCTTCTCGAAGTACTCAGCCCAGGCTTCTCTTTGCTTCAGACTCAACATATCAGCCTTGTTGACCAAGAGCAAGTTCTGCTTTCGAGGATCAATTTCCTTGACGTAACTCTCCAAATCCTCCGAACGGAACTGTAACGGGTTTCGCGCATCGACAATCTGCACGATAAGATCGGATCGCTCAATAACACGCCACAACTGGCGCCAGACCTCCAAGTTGCGCTCGAATGGGGTCATCAGCAGATCATGGTTCTCGATCAGCTCGGCCAGTCCTCGTCGCCAGTCCAACAGACTTTGTTTCTCCATCGTTTCTAATTCATGTCGAGTTGTGGACTGGTCCCACTTGGGTCGTCGGGGAACAGTGAGGCGGTCCTTGTTCTTCTGGTGCTTAATGAAAGCCTTCTTCTCTTCGGTGGGGGTGAGAAGGAAGGGGTTCTTCTGATCGGAGTGGATGATCTTGACGTTGTTGATTTTTTCAGCGGTAAAGTCGGTTCCAGCTAGTTCAGCGGTACTCAGGAACTCGTCGAGCGCGGCCTGCTCAGTGATACTGCGCATCTTGACCCACGAAGCCTCCTTTGCCTCGTTGGTGACATAGGTTTCACCATTGACACCTGTGCGCTGAATGGCATTGTTGTGAGAGACCTTCTTCTGAGAGGATGCCTTGCCTTTTCCGAACCGATCGTTCATGAGACTGGCACCCAGTCCCACGGATTTCTTGGATTTAGGCAAAACCATGATGGCGATGGCTTTGATTCCCTAAATTTGAAAAAAGTTGTAGGAAGTAAAAAATCAAGTCGAGAGGCACAACCCCCACCTGAAAAAGGGAATTTTGGATTATTCAGACGGATAAGATAAAGCTGACTCAGCCCCCTCTATATCCGCCGTGGCCGATGCCCAGAGCCTTCCAGGCAAGTATATGACTATGTTGGATGGACTTTATTGTAGGTAGTCATCGTTTTACTCGTATTATACGGGTTTAGATTATAGAATATACAATAATTGCAACTATATATGAGTCATAATATGGTCTATAACTAGGGTTTATGGTCTAATATGTGACTAAGTAGTACTATTGATGCGGGCCTTCTCAAAGTGCCGAGCCCAATGAATACCCAAATCTCCAAGCGAAGTTGCACAATGAGTCAAATCAAAATTAAACGAAATAGAGTGGAACTTGAATAGGAAGCCCCCATTAAACATCGTATACTCCGTACAGTTCGAAGATTTTGAGGACCCCGGAGAACGAGGGGCGATAAGCTACACGTGACCCTATCAATCCCACTTTTTCCCTTTTTTTCTGCGATACCAAAACTTTGACCAAACCCAAAGATGCCGCCCAAACAGTGGATGTACGTATCGCATGAGGATGATCATGGCGCCGAGGCTAATATATCCACAGTGACAAGAAGAACGCGAGCAAGTTCCAGCTCTTTCACCGGTCTCAAAATGATCCGTTGATCCACGATACCAGTGCGGATGACCGTTTCCTGTACCAGGTCGGAGGTCCCGCGCCTGCACCCGCATCGTCTTCCGCATCGACCACCTCGAAAAAGACATTGCCAAATTTGTTCGATCTTCAGTCCGAATATGGCGACAGTGCTCGCAAAAATGAGGGCGAGGCTGCCAATTACGGCGTCTATTACGATGACTCCAGCTACGATTACATGCAGCATCTTCGCGAACTAGGAAGCGGCAGCGGAGACGCGTACTTTGTTGAAGCTAAGACTGAGAAAGCCAAGGGTAGAGCTGGCCGAGGAATGAAGCTGGAAGATGCGCTGCGACAGGTCTCGCTCGTGGATAAAGATACCTATGGTCAGGGCACCTCCGTTGCTCCCAGTCTCTATGGCTCCCAATATGGCGATATGCGCTCAACTACTTCATCCTTTGTTCGCAAGCCAACCTATCAGGACCAGCAGAACGTCCCAGACGCAATTGCTGGATTCAAGCCTGACATGGACCCGCGCCTGCGCGAGGCTTTGGAGGCGCTGGAGGACGAAGCGTTCGTGGAGGATGGCGACGCCGATGGAATCTTTGGCGAATTGACAGCCAATGCGGAAGAAATAGACGAGGGCGAGTGGGAGGATTCTCTATTCGACCACGATGTCGAAGATGATGGATGGGAGTCGGATGCTACGGAGAAAGCGCCCGTACAGCCGGACAGCACTGACGCTCATCGCTCAATTGATGATGAACTACCAGAAGAGCCTGCAAAGCCACCAATGGAACCCGGCGAGATGCCTGAACACGATAAGCCGGCTCCCGATATGCAGCCTACTGACCAGAGTTGGATGAGCGAGTTCGCCAAGTTCAAGAAAGATGCTAAGGCAGGCAATGTCCCCGCACCGGCTGCACCCACAATCGCAGCATCACAGACGATGGCATCGACCGTCTTCACTGCTGGCGGAACGCCAATTCGCCGGAAGAAGCGCAAGGGTGCTCTGACCAACCCATCTGCGTACTCAATGACGTCGTCCGCTCTCGCTCGTACTGCCGGTCACCGTCTCCTCGATGACCGATTCGACAAAGTTGAGCAGCTCTACTCTCTTGACGAGGAAGACGAATACGATGACAGCATGTCCATGATCAGTGGAATGACAGGTGCAACTGGCATGACGGGCATGACGGACATGTCCGCCGCATCATCCCAGGCCCCCAGTCTGATTGATGGTAACGGTGAAGCCGTGCACAGCCGCAGCACGTTTAACAACGTCATGGACGACTTCCTCTCCAGCTGGGACCCCAACACCAGTGGACAGGCGAAGCGACACGGTGCCAAGCACAAGCGTGGCCGGAACGGTAACGAGGCCATTGGCATCAGAATGCTCGACGAAGTGCGATCCGGTCTCGGCCCAGCTCGGATTCAAGGGAAGGGCAAAGTCTCCGGAAGAGCTTAGATGAAGATTTGCACTGCATATGAGACGACGGGAACCCCCAGTCATGACATGGCGTTTTGGCTTTTTATTACTTATTTATTACGGCATTCCTGTGCGTTAGGGTTGATATCTCTTGATGGCTAGACCAAAAGTTATGTTTATGTCTCGATGCTCTATTGTGTATCCTTACTCTCCATGGACGAGTACTTTTTCCACAAAAGCCCACGAATTCACTCGTAATGTACTGACATCATAAAAGCAAGACTGCTGTTTTTCATCGTAAAGAACCGCCAGGATCCCATCCTCCTGCGCAGCCTGAACATCGCGAATCGCATTATCACCGAAGTATACAATATCTTCAGCCGCGATACCATATCTTTCCAGCACAGCGCCAAATAGACCATCGACCTTAGACTTGCCGACCTCGTTCGTCGTCACAAGGATATCGGTGTAAGATCGTATCCCGAGTTCCTTGACCGTCCACTCCTGCGCATCCGCTGGGCCCTCAGTAATGACAATAACTTTCTTTCCCAGCTCTTGCAAAGTCCGCAAAAGATGCAATGCACCTGCCTTGAGAGTCAAGTTCTCGCGTAGAGTGTCTCGATATACCTCTAACAGACGATCCAGCAGAGAGTCATCGGTAAGCCCGTGCGCCTGGAGAAGACGCTCGAACCGTTCACGCCGGTACTCGCTTGAGGTCCTGCCATCTGTGAAGGCATTTGCGGTTGCACTGCGTAGGATCTCTTGGTAGGTGTTCTTGAGAATATCTACGCCAATCTTGTTGTTTGAGGCGTGAATTGTTTCGAAGACGCGGACCGAGGCATTGGCCGAGGCTCGTCGAAATTCGTGGAGCGTGTCATCTAGATCGAACCCGAACCAGGATCTTGAGGCGACAATTCTTTGGATAGACATGGATGTATTTTAGGGTGTGGTTATTCTAGGGTGATTGGTGTAGTCTAAATAGGAGTGATGGATTTATAGTGTATGACTCAGATGATATTCGGATGGTGTGATAGCTCAGCCATCACATCAATCTATTTCTTAGTATATTACAGATTCGCTATTATTTTGTAAAGAATATTTATACAAAAGACCAAGAAGAGAATTAGAAGGCGCCGCCAACCTTCTCTACAATCCACATGGAAAGTCTCACATTCCATCCGACTCGTCTTTCAGTTCGCATCAGGTCATCTCTCGAGACAGGGGTGGCATCTTTCTGAAGCCGCTCAGTCTCTTCACCCAGCTTCTGTTTGAGGTCCGGATCGGTCGTCACGACCACCGCACCGGACTCAAGGTCTAGGCTGTAGCTGCGCTTTGTGTAGTTGCTGCTACCAACAAAGGTGAGGCTGGGGTGTTCCTCGCGCGGCAGTGTAATCCACAGACCCTTGGCATGGTAGGTCCATCCGCCTGGCGTACCAACAGTGCCCTTGCGCCACTCCTTAAGTTGAACGGATTCGGTGGCGTGTGCCTCAGCGACGCGATCAAGGAAGCGGGCAGAGAGATGCGTGTATGCGGCCGGTAGCATTCCCGAGATTCCAGAAGAGCCAAAGAATCCATTCGCCCATGGCGAGGCCGTCAGAACGGTGCCTTTCGTGGTGGTAGGGGTCTTTGAGGCGGTGGTTGTACTGGAAATTAGGAGGGAGGAAAAGACAGGGTGCATGTTGAAGTAACCTGCTGTGAAGAGCCAGCGGGCACCGGCAAAGACTGATGAGCTTGACAGGAGATGGAGAATGGTCGTCACGGCAGGGTATTCGGTAGATGTATCATCAGGTTGCATGAGAGAAGTAAACTGCGACACAGGGTATACGTAGGTTTGACTTGATGAGGAGGGAAGTAGAGGTTTGTTGTCAGAAGCCTGAATAATTGGGCTCAAGAACGTCGAAGAATATGCAATAAATTTTTGAGGATCGTCAAGAGGAGAGGGTGCTTTGTTTGTGGCAGGCCAGTCCAAAATATAGCTGGATTTGTTTTCAGGGTCTGGCAGCACCTGGAAGCTCAGACTGCAGATTGCATGGTGGATTCCAGCGTAGTATTCGGTCAGCACCTTGGAGTCGAACACATGGTATCGATCTAGGCGGCTGGTGAAGTATTCCTCGGATAAGTTTGCTCTGCACATATATTAGTATCCTACGTTTGAACTAGTCCGCAGATAACATACCCCGATAGAATGATCTCATCATCTATCCCGTACAGCTTCATGTGCTGCAAACCCCAGCCCTCGTTGATACGGGCAGGGATCCATTTCTTTTTTAGACCTGTCAAATTGGGAGTATGGAACATCCGAATCTCAACTCGTTCAGGTCCGAACTCTTCAACCAACGAACAAAGGAGTGATGCGCATGAAGGATTCGGGGTCTCTCGTGTACCGCGCAAAGCATCTGTGAGAATTGAAACCTTTAGATCTGGGTTACCGCGGAGAGCTTGGCTCAAGGTGTCGACAAGATCGTGTTCTGTCTTGCCGATGTACAACGTAGAGAGGTAAATGCGCCGCTGGGCATTGCGGATTTTATTCTGTGGAAAACTGGGAGTTAGTTCTAAATTATTTCGAGGAGACAAACAGGAAATAGCATACCTTCAACGTAGAATAAAAGTTGGCCGGAGAGTCAATAATATGAATCTGAGACGCAGGCACCTCGAATCGGGGAGCAATGCGGTCTAGCTCCGCGGTGATTCCTGCTAGAGGTGAAGGAGCGGGTGCTGCAGCCGTAGCTCCTGTACCGGTATGCGCAGAAAATTGGCGAGCACACAGTCTCTGACGTGCGACTGGGCGACGCCCAGCACAACGAAGCGATTGCCCTCTAATGCGACCGAACATGTCTGAATGTCCGAGGTCGAGGGTTTTCTGAATCGGGATATCCATGGTAGAGCAGGGTGCAAACAATGCAAACACACCGCCCTCCTGCAACCTCAAATCGCCAATCTCTCGCATCCCATTCGCCCTAGCACAATATACCAGCAAAGATGTCGACTGTTTTGAGGACGCTGCGCAACCTTCGCCGGGTCGGCTTCAAGGTTCGTATAACTGCGATTTATCCTCTATAGAAACTCGGTTGCTAACACGCATGTACAGGATGCCGCCCACCAGATGCAGGTAGGTTACGGATGCCTCCCCCGGAACAGCAGGTCAATTGAATGAGCTCTAGACTAACCTGTGCCCCTGTTCGTTGTGGTATAGAACATTGGTACGTTTCCACTCTATCGATATCTGCCCAGCGATTGACTAACAAAACACGCTCTTATAGGTGATACCAAGGCCGGAACTCTGATCGGAACCGACCGCTTCGGAAACAAATACTTCGAGAACCTGGAGGAATTGCCTCGTAAGAAGACTCTGCAGCTTATATTATCGCATTGAAACATGGGGTTCTAATGGTACTTCCCTGTTTAGTCCGAACACGATGGGTCGACTACAAGGAGGCCGAATACGACGCATCCCACATTGAGCCTGGCTGGTAAGTGCTTCTCTTGATACATCGGGTTTGTGATGATGTGGAACTAACTCTATTAAGGCACGCCTGGATCTCCTACCTCGTTGACGGGCCCCCAACCGCCGACAAGGTCATGCAATCCGGTTTCCGTCCCTGGGAGCTGTCTGAGCACCGCGCCAACCCAACTCAGAGCCGCGCTGCATTCAAGACTTACTCCACGTACGTGAAATGTTCCTGTGTGCGATATTTCAGTCTTAACCGTGTATTGACTAACGTCACTCTAGCACCCGGCCCAAGATCACTGCCTGGACTCCCACCGCTGCTCCGCGGTAGATTTATTTGCAGTAGCAGAATCAATCCACTTGTCTTGCTGTTCAACTGATCCCGTTCTCCGTTTTCAGCCCATTGACAACTCATTTGTCGATTTGGGAAATGTATATAAAGTCGTTTTGCCAGTAGTGCTTAGTTTTTTTACGAAGAAAGTCCGTTTTCAAAATTGAGCTTCAAGGAAATTGTAGTAATAATGATAACCCACATGGTATAAACAAGGTATCTCATCGAAAAAATTTTTCAGTTGCTAGAGGGGGGCAAATGAAGTAGATACAAGAAGATACAGGATTTTGTTGCGTTTATTAGAGGACATAGACACCGGAGCCGATATTAGACCAGTGCCGAATTGGCCGTCGATCCTCCAATTCAATGCACCACCAAAGCACTTCTTTCAGCTTTTCGACCTGCTCACCAGCCTCATATGCTCTCGATAACGCATACCAGGCCTCGGAGTTGTCCCAGGAGCTTCCGAGCTTTGTCAACGCTGAAAGGAGCCCATAGGCGCGATCACGGGCCGCGAGACGGTGCAGTTGCTTGGGCTCGACATCTTGTGCAGATAGAGGGGCGTCTTCGGGGCCCGCATTCTTGATCTCGCTTGATATCTTGAGATCGTCGGTCGAGATAGCCTTCGCGGACTGGGGCTTGGGGGTCTCCGAGAGCAATGACAGACGTGAGGCGTCAAGATCCACGTCAGCATTCGATGGCTCTGGGGTCAATTTCTGGTCCCAAATATCCAAGAGAAGATTGGCAAGTCCAATGGTCGCCGTTGGGTGGTCTTGGTAGCGTAGCAGCGCTTCCTCAAAGTGCCTGATGGCTTGATGAGGGCTCGATCGAGCCTGGGATAATAGACCCTGTTCCGCGTAAACATCAGCCCAGAGCTCCTCCGAGCTCTTTGAAGCACCCCAGCCGCGCTTGCTAAAAGAACGAGCTGAGGATTCATGTGATGCAACAAGTGCTTCCACTCGCGCGGCTTGTTTCGAAGCTTCTTCGCAAGCTTCGCGGGCATCGTCGAACAGAGACGCTCTGCGATAAAGACCAGCAATAACAAGCCAGATTCTAACGAGAAGACCCAAGGCGTGCTTCTGGGATTGAACTAGAGAGAACTTCGTGACGGCACTTGTGGGAGAGTCGAAACGATGACCGATTGGGAGCCGAATATCCTGCTTAGGGGGTTGTTCCGCATGGCCGGCGGGGGGAGCTTGTTCTTTATAATTCATGTTGTGTGCCATAGCCGGCAGTGGCTGTTTGCCTTTGGTAGGATGGATCGCAGACTCTGGTGATGTGTTGGCAGAAAATGCGAAGCCAACCATTTCTGCAGATACTTCACCCCCATTAGGAAGCGGGGGCTCTTCAACACGCGGCCTCTCATTTTTGTGAAAGCTTGAACTTCGCTTTTTCAATTTCTTGGAGTCTGCCCTCCCAATCGTTGGTGGTCTTCCCTGGCGGCTGTGAGGGTCTTCATCCGTGACTTGAATTGACGGGGCATCCGTCACAAGACCATTGGGAATAGCTGGGGTGGGTGGAATGGTGGCATCAGAGCCATTACTCTGATCAGCACGGCGATCTGGTAACTGAGTTGTTCTATTTCGGCCGAAAATGCTACCACGGAAGCTCTTGACAGTTCCGGCAGAGCTCTTTGGTGGTATTAGATGGTCTGCCTTGGCTTTGTTCTCTCCATCCTCGAGGTTCAAGTCCTGAAAAAGAGTTCCAAAAAGACTCAATAATTGGGTGCTGTGGTTGACAGCAGCTTCGGGTCCTTCTAATAGCTCGATGAACGCAAGCTGTGTAATGCGGGTTTGGACGATGCGTTCTTTTTCTCTGCCTTGCAATCTGCTGACAACAGGGCGCTGGTTGGGGTTTTGCGGATTCCTCGATGAACGCCGTTCGCGATGACTCTTCGAGAATAATTCTCGGGGAAACTGCTCGAATGCAGCCTCACATGACCGCCCAGCAATCTCGAATTCTTGCTTCGCACTCAGCAGCAGTGCAAGCAGATGCCACATAGATACCAAGTCACGTTCTTTGGAAAGATCATCAGATACCGCAGTAGACGAGCTGCTTGGTGTCAGAGCTGACTTGACATAGTCAATTGCAG
The DNA here is from genome assembly GCF_000769745.1 of Penicillium expansum. Lineage (NCBI taxonomy): Eukaryota > Fungi > Ascomycota > Eurotiomycetes > Eurotiales > Aspergillaceae > Penicillium > Penicillium expansum. The sequence continues at coordinate 31,095 of NW_015971304.1, read as the reverse complement.
TGTCCAAATCTCTGTTCTCCGCCAAGACAAGGCCTAGGGTGTAAAGTGAGGAATAGCTTAAGCTACTTCCCAATTCCGGAGCAAGACTCTTTTCGAGGTATTCAATCGCATCAGCTCTGATTTCATCGCGTGATTCATTCACGGGAGTCCAGCTTGCCCAGCATGCAAGTCCAACACCGATGGCTCGGTAGGAGGAAGCCAGAACGGAGGGAGGGATATTTGGCAAGTTAGTAGAATTGCCATTGACCTGACCGTTTGTGGGAGGCGTATTATGCTTGTCAATATACTCTCTCATCATTTCAGTCAGATCTCGGGCCTTTTCTGCCTCTTCCAACGAGCCAAGACAGCTCAATAATGTGACTCCTTCAGAGAGCGTCTGCAGGAATACTTCATCCTTTTCCAGCTCCCCGGACTCGGCAGACTTCTCTGCCCTTTCTTTGGCTGCAGTGACAATTTCGATGTAGGAATCGAGCGCCTTCACAGCGAGGTCAAAGTCTGCTAAAGCAGAATGAACATGGAAGAGACGTCGGAGTACCAAATGAGAGTGGTAGGTCTTTGCCGCCGCCCGGTACAGAATCTAGGACAACAATTGTTAGTACATGTGATTTGATGGGATCTGTTGTTGGACTCACCTCTAAAACATCACGACCAACCGCATTCTGGCCTCCTTCGCCGATGTCCGAATCCTGCCACTCGGGACCACACAAGACTTGCCAGTTACTGATCACCTGCTCCACCCATTCCTCGATTTGGGAGTTCTGCGAACTGGCTGTAGGAAACATGACTTCGGAGAGAAAATTGCGTTCGTAGATAGTCTCTACGCGGCGCAATTCACTGCAGAGTTGCGGGCGGTCCGGTCCATCATTGGAGCCCGGGTATGTAAGCCCGCCCCGTAGGACTGCTGTGAGAAACCTATAATAAGCAGCCCATACTGATGCTCGGGGAGCCAGGCCGAATAAATCCACATTCGATGGGTTGTTAGCAGAGCCCCCCTGTTTCACCGCAGGATGAGCCGCCCACAGCCTGAGCAATTGCAAGGCAATATCTGCATGCCCGGGATCCGAATAGGGTGGGTTTTTGGTCACTTCATTGCTGGCCAAAAGAGCACCATTGCCCAGAAGTGACTCGGACCAGTTCAGGAATTGCGGGGTGGTGATTGAGGCTAATTTGCCGCCACTTAGCCACGGAATTAGCGATGCAAATGTCTCCAGTGTCTCATTTATGTCGGTAGCGGTGGATTGTGCGGTTGCTAGGTTGCTGTCAGATCCAGAACTAGATGTATCCGGAAGTAAACAAGTAAACATACCCTTCATATAGCATCCCTTCACCAAACAGACTTCGGTCCACGAAGTAGGCTGCTCTCCTCCACTTACCAGGCTATCGAGTGTTGTCGCGAAATCATTAGGGAGACGTGCTGCCGAAAGTCCTGGCTCATCCAAAGCCCAATGTATCCACCCCAAACAGACCTGCGCTTGAAATAATTCTTGTGGTGATCCGTCATTGTTCTCAATTGTCGTCAACAGGGCTGGAATCAGCTCGGCAAGATTCGGTAAGGAAGAAGATGAATCGCCGGAGGACTTTTGTTGAAGATACGCAATCACACGCGATTCCGCTGTTGCGGTCTGTATTAGGCCTAGAGACAGCTCGGTTAGGATGAGATCAAGAGACTAGGGGCTGGTGGCGTACAAGTCCTTTGCGGTGCGTGTTTTGTGACTTTTCGAATCAATTCGGAAAGCTCATCCCATTTTCCCTGACTCCGCGCTTGGTCCAAGGCCGCAATGTAGGCCTGCCCTTTCTCGGCATTGCCTCCCTGGTTCGCACGTGTCAACATAAATACTGGGTGGTATCAATGGTTTAGAAGAAATATAAACCAGCGCATATTGGAGGAGCCGCAAGATGAACACTTACAGCCATGATTCAGGAGAGTTGTGAATGATATAAAAAGGGAGAAGAGCAACCAAGCTTCGCTAACATCCCGAGGTCGTCAGGCTGAAGCCCGATGATCGTCCAGGGGTGGAGAGGGATTACGTACGTGACGGTAATTTAACGACAGTTCATGTTGGTCCGAGCTTTTTGATGAAAAAAAAAGTTATCGATAAGACTCTCACCTTTGGTCTACACTCATTTTTCTATTAATTGGACTGATTTTTGAGTCGAGACCTGTTATATAGGTCTGTTCCAGTCGCCATGTCCTCCACTACTTTGCGCGCCGTCACGCATCGCCTGATAACCACCCCAGTCGAGCAATTACCCTCGATAGCTTCGTTCCTTGCGACTTCATTGAGCGATTGCGCTGAGCTGCTCTCTACCCCTCAAACCCAGAAATCTGGCAAATCGGACTCTGATAATGCTGTTCAAATTCATAAACTGAAGACTAGACTGGCGAGTCTATTGCAGGACCGCAGTGTTGAGGCAAGATGGACCGCCGTTGTTCTGGTGAAAGCTACAGTCGAAGCTGGTCAATGGGAAATCCTGCGCGGCTATGAGCCTATCGTTCGCAGCTTGATCAGCATCCTCGCGGTATGACTTAATTTGAGCCCCGTTATCCATGTTGGCTCCATTGACTTATGCATTTTTAGAAACCTGATCCAATCTCCACGAGAAAGATGTGTATTATCACACTAACTCGTATTTTCCACCTCACATACCAGTACCCAACACTTGTCCGAGAGATCACAACCCCGCAGCTTCCGGGATTCATTACGGCCGCCTTGAACTTGGTCTCTACCATCACGAAGACTCCCTCGGGCTCAACCCGAAAGCCGAAGCCCAACACCCCATTCATGGAAATTGTCCTGCACGCCTTGCTGGAATTGATCCCAAGACATATTACCCTCTTCCGTCCCTTTGGTGCTCAGCTCCGAACCCTTCTCACCGAAGTAATTGGCTCTTCTTCGCCTGCGTACTTCCCGGAGCATGTGATCGACGCAGCTGAGCAACTGCTTGTCTCTCTCCACAAGTGCGCACCCAAGGATCAGGCGGGTTCTGGATGGAAAGATGATTGCAAGTCGACGATTTTGTCCATCCACCGAACCACCGACCACGTCTTCCGAGCGGTTGTAGAGCAGTGGGAGTCTGTCGATGCGACTCTGGTGCACACACGGCCAAACTATAGCCAAGAAATGGGTGACGGGGGCCCGGATGGTCTTGGCCTTCCAGGCTGGAGCGGGCTGCACTCTGGAGTGGATAGGCTTATTGCACTTCTGCAGATTCTCTCTGGTTTCATCTCGATGCCATCCGCAGCTGCAGTTGCGCTTCCAATGGGCTCTATTCTCGATCTAACCTCCCGACTTACTTCTGTCACTGTTCCGCCCAATGGCGCCGCATCGTCTCAATCTGGCATTCAGTTCAACCAGGAGATTAGCCGTGACGAGCGAGAGGGACTTTGGATGGAGCTGCCTCGCATTCACATTGCATGCATGGACTTGCTTTCCAACGTTGTCGGTATCTTAGAGACCAGCGCAACCTCGGTAACGCAGACTATTCTAGAACAGGCCGTGTGGACTTTCAAGGGCGAACGGTTCAATAGAGACCTGCGTTCGGCAGTCTATGCTTTGCTTCGTTCTTTGGTGCCGGTGAACGGACCTGCGATGACGAAACAGAGCGTGGTGTCTTTGACGAATGTCTTGCGCTCTTGCTGCAATGATCTATTGCCGTCGACTGGAGATTCTAGCTCCGCAGGAAATCCGGGCTCTGACTCTAAGGCAAAGTCAAAGGGCGGACCAGGAACAGCCAATGCGGACGCCTTTTTCAATCCTGATCTTCAAAAATCCCGCCAGGCGCAAGCGGCCTCTCCGTTATTGGACGTTCAGCAAAATGCATCCGGGCTTTTGCAGGCTGTGTTCATTTCCATCCCCGCCGAGCTTGTTCCGCCCTCCATCAGGGCTGAAATGGACCGCTCCATCATTTTGACATCCGACAAGGATGCGATGCTTGCTAGCGTACTCAATCCTGTCCCGGCAGTCAAGGGCCGTGGAGCAGGCTCGAGCATCATTCCATTCTTGACTAGGCCTTATGCTGATCAGATGGAGGTGGAGGCTCTGGTTCGCCCCAGGATGCCTGTCCTGATGACCGCACCCGAGCTTGACGCCTATGTCGATGAAGACGAAGAAGCAGAAGACGAGGACATGGCCGATGATTCATACAACGCCGCCCCAAAGACTGCCGAATTCCTGAAGCAACCTGTGTCGGTGCCCCTGCAAGTACCGAAGTCCGACCATTCGAAGGCCACAACTCCGGTGCCTACTTTCCACAAGCGCACCTACACCGAGGAACCCACAGCCGAGGAGCCAACACCGCAGAAGCAGGATGTTCAGACCAAGAAGGCGCGATTCGACGAAATTATCCCAACACCCTCGAGCCAACAGCCTTTCTCTCAATCAGCTCCTGCAATCACCAAGACCGAGGCCCCAAAGCTTTCGACCCAGGTGTCCACTGCATCTGCGGCCCTGACCTTGCAGGCTTCAGAGGACGCTGCTGATGACAGCGATGATGAATTGCCCACTTTGAATATCGATTCTGACACCGATGAAGAGGATGACGATGTCACAATGGAAGGATAGACGATGTAATTATAAGTATATCTTACAAACGGTCGATCATATAATTTATTTCGTGCACATGCAATCGATGACTTCAAGGATTTCGAAAGTAACCTGAGTATCTGGATCAATTCTATAACACTCGTATGCCACTCCCCCAGTATGTACCATCGCTCCAGTACCGGAACCAGGGCTCATTCCAGCACCACCAACCTTGGCCCTGTAGCCCAAATCCCAATGCGCGAAGTGGACTAATTGGAACAGGCTCCATCAACCATAAGCCACCCCTCGCAAAGTCATCTGCGACGAGACCACCTGAGACCATCAACCAACAAAATACAAACACAAAGTTTGCCGTTCGTCTCAACCATCTCGGCGTACCAGTAAAGGGCAATTTTGGAAGGATCGATGTCTTGAAAAATTGCTCTGCTATGATTGCAACACCCTGCAAAGCAAAAAATAGGAATGTTCCGGAAACAGGGGACGTATCTTCAATCTGGGTGATGCTTCCACAGGCATGCACAAAGCCGCTAAGACAGAAAGCCACCATCACATAAGTGACACGACGGACCTGTAGATGAGAAGCCAAACCGGCCGGAAGCACGGATAAGATCCACCGCGCTGAAGCTACAAATCCGTAGCGGAAAATTTGGTGCCACCAACGACCCCAGCAGCCCGCCAATCCTTCATCAAGGACTGGGGTGAAGAATGGCCCGAACGTATCAGAATACAGCCATGAAGCACCCAACGGTGCAGCAGTCAACTTCTTAGCCTCGTTGGGGAATGCAAGAGATAGCCCCAGGAAGAAGATTGGATTCAGTGATGTCACGAACTCAAGAGCAAAATACACACTTATAGCGCTGTATAAACGATGGCATAGCTGGGCTATGATAGGATGCAATGTAAGATTTGTGAAGTAGAAGAAAGGAAAGGGTGACAGTGATTCGGCTGGAGTGAGGCCTCGAAAGTAGGGATCTGGCATCAAAATTATGACTTTCAAGATGTCCAGCACAAGGTAAGATATGAAGAACTTCCGAAAGGCAACCCGCAGGCGGTATTTGCCGCTGGGATATGTGGATGGTTCATGTGCGTTGATTCTGTCTACAAATCCCGAATGTAATTGGTCGTGAATTGGTCGTGGGAGAGGACCAAGATGGGAAGCCCGCCAGTTCCATTCTGGTCCCCTCAGGTTGAAGAGCAGTCCAGCGGACCATTCAAGGCGATGCCAAAACTTCTCGGGATATGACCTCCAAATATAAAGGTTGCTGTTCCGTTTTGTGCATGTTGGATTATGCGAGTCCAGCGACTTTCTGACAGCACTTGATTCAATCTCGGAGTCATTTTCAGACTTGGTATCGACAGGTTTCCGTTCAATGCGCTTGAAATCATGTTCAAGGTCTGTAAACACAAACAACGTGGTAGTCCATACTAACCACCACGCGGTAATCAGCCCAAGCATATAGCCATTTCCTCCGATTATCGCTCGTCGGTTCTGTAAAATTTCGATTGCAATTGCAATGCTGAATACGAAAAGGCCCTTTCGAACATATTGTCCGCCCCGGCGGCGAGGAATGACCAGACCTATCAAAGGCAAAATATTCAGGATGATAACATGATAAATAAAAACTGGCTTAAAATACCCCTGTTCTAATAGGGTATCCAGTCGCCTCTCATAGTTTTTGGCCAGATCCCTGTAGGAGCTATAGCGGGGATTGGCCATGTGGTACACAGGGGCGCCACTGTAATGCCTCAGTAGTACGGAGTAACTCGGGGTGACGAAAAAATACCACGATTATGTGGGGTCTCCTGGGGGGAAAATCGTGGTCTTTTCACCTAGCGCTCGCGTTGGAGCATCAAATATATCGAAAGCTATGTGATATTACATAGATGAGAACCGAGTAACTATTGAAGCCCCGGAAAATACATAGGCCGCTACGGCTGCGAATACCATACAAAAGTGCATATTGAGATTAGTCATCGATGTTCACTGCAGATGCCCCCGGCAACCCTTGAGCCTGCAGGATTTTGTCATTTTAGATAGTTAGAATCATATATATCTATCATCTACACTATATATTACTGTATACCTAGATTTCTATCAGGTATAAGCCCGGAATCATTCTATTCTTCCAGTCGCAGCCTTGGAAGGTTCTAATCACTGGCTTCTGAAATTGAAAATATGTGCTTAAGTGTCTGCCCACCTGGGCAGGTGTACATACGACTAATCTGCTTACCAGACCCCTGGAGCTGACTATATATGCACGAGCGGTACATAAGGGCGATGGATCGACAAGCTACTCCACAATTTAGCTTCTAATGTGCGGTCACCAACACTTCTATTATATCAACAGTAAATACTGAAAACAGAGTCCAAGGAGAAGAGCCCTGGTCAAGTTGGAAGTTATTCATCTGAGACAAAATGCATTCCTCCTTCGCATCTATACCCACCAGCGACTTTTGTCCATTCATAGTCATATGGGCAACGACCCATCCGACGAAGCAACGCTTGTATATTTTCACTCTTTTTTGTTCGCTGCCGCAGCTCACTCAGCTTTTTGCTGAGTTTATTCCTGTAAATTTCAAGGTCTTCTTTATTGGTTGCATTATTGAAGCCTTCCGTAATTTTCTTTTCGGTGTCATTGAGCTGGGCTTGGAACTTGGAGACTTGCTCGTTGTTGATTTTCTGCGCTTTCTGTTGGGCTTTTTTAGCCGCTTTCAGCAGCCTCCAGTCTTCATCTGTTGTATCAGGTTCACGGGGTGATGAGCCATCATCGCCCTCATCGTCGCTGTCTTGAACACCATCCCGTGGCAGCCTTTTGATACTCTCGTGCTCGGCAGATATCATTTCCATCTTGTAAATGTTGTCCAGAGCATGTTCGGCGTGGGTGGGCTCCTGGAATTTGTAAGAGCCTTCAAAGTAGTTGTCTGATGATATGTTGGGGAAGTTGGGAATATCAGGCATCTTGTTTAATAGACTGGAGAGCACATGACGGGAATGAGGGTCAAGTGAGTCTAGTCCTTCAGTGTTGTTGTGTCGTTTCTTGCCCCTCTCACTCCGAAATTGTCTCCCTTTCAACGCGCCCTCCACGCATGCAACCACGGAGGCTGGAGATACCTGCATTCCTTAAAGGGCATTGCCGGAGCCCATTGATTCAAGAGACTTGCCAAGTATCTCATTGGCGAGATAATTCCCGTCGTGAGAATTCCTCCAATCAGACAGATATTGCATCTTTTCGAACAGCATCTCTAGTTTGAGGTCGTGACAATCTATACCGGCCGATTGAAGTGTTGGCTCGATATCAATACCTTTGCTTCGAAGTTTTCGATCCAAAAGTGAGATGCAGGTTTTGGCAGAAAGTCCATTGAACTCCATCTCTTCAGGAAAGGGTCCAGCAAGATTAGAATGTTTAGAAAACAAACTATTGATCTCTGCGTTCCCCCCAGCAAGGATAACCACAATCTTTCCATCGTGGGCTCGTTGGTTGAGAAAGTGGACAATTTCATTGACAGCCTCAGTTTCGTAATGGCCAGCACCCAGGCGATCGACATTATCGATAAAAACAACTTTGCCAAGCGCTTTGGCAAGTAGCTTTCTTGTTTTGGGTGGGGTGCTACCAACATACTCACCAACAAAATCAACTGTCGAATACTGGAGAACCTCATCCGTCGGAAGCAATTCAATATTGTAAAAGAAGCGGCCCATGGCTTGAGCAGTCGTCCTTTTTCCAGTTCCTGGGGGTCCCTTGAAGATAAATCTTGTGGGTACCAAAAACCCTACATCCAGACCACGTTGCTTTGCTGCATGAAATCGGGTCTGGTAACTGATGAATTTCTGTATAACACTTTCTTGCACTTCCCCTTCAAGCAGATCCCGACAATCAAGCTTGGTTCGATCAAGGTCTTTATCAAAGTCATGTGCTTGGAGTGTGTCGTCAAAGAGAACATCTTCCAGCTCCTGAGAATTTAAGCGAGCCTCAAAATTTGCCTTTGCCTGGGCGAGGCAGCTTTCAACTTCACTGGCATTTGCAAAACTCGGGCGCGTGGATGCTCGCTGGAGTATATCATGAGCGACTTTCCTGGCCTCTGGAGTACAAGTGAGATCCTGTTCCCTCATCTTGAGACTGAGAATCTGATCAAGTTGCGATATGTTGTAGTTTTCAAACCTACACATGTTGTTTATGTTGAAGCGCCGCCGTAATCCAGGATTTGCATGGTGAAACATATCCGTGATTCGATCTTCATAACCCACCATGATAATACACCGATCTTCGTTAGGCGATCCCTGGATATTGGCAACGATCGTGTCAAGTACTCCTGTTTTGAATCGATCTTGTTCTCTACCAGGGTCGCCAGGGTCAAGCATATAGGCCTCATCAATCACTAGCACTTTGCCAACAGATGCGTCGAGAATTTTCTGAGTAAGTCTCTCAGACTTTCCAACACAGTCACCGATGAAATCTGCAGGTGTTTTGAGAACCACTATGACAGAATATTAGACTCTGCGAAACACAGAAGAATTGAAAATTGAATGAAATACATACCATCACCTCGGCTCAAAATACCTAAGTCTGCAAGAATGCTGCCATAAAGTCTGGCAACAGTAGTCTTCCCAGTTCCTGGCTGCCCAACAAACAGCTGATTGAGAGGAAGACGGCGTGGCTTTATCCCACGCAGCTCTCGTTGATAATTTGCCTGCATTAATCGCACCATGCTCTGGACGTATTTCTTGACGTTATCAATTCCAACCAGGCTCTGCAAATGTGTCATTGCTGCGCTGTTATTTCCGGCCTTCAAAGGTTCAGGTCCAATAATGTCATCCTGAGTAAAGAGCAGGTAGTCTGGGTCATTCTGAGGATTGCTTGTTGCCATCTGGCATAAACGCTGGCTTTGTCGTCGTGAGATCTGGGTGCTCAGGTTATCAACAGTACGCGTATTCCCAAAGGACCTTGAATTGGAGCTTTCCGCAAGCCTTTGAATGGCTATACGCATCGCCAGTCCATCGAAGCCACCCTCGACCTTCATCTGCCCGTGGTATTGACTGTCAATGTTGCTATAAAGGATATGCCATAGCTCGGCTTCAGTGAAGTTTGGAAAGTCGACGACCTACGGGATTCGACCAGGGAGACCAGGTTGGTGCTCAAAAAAAGCCTCCATCTCTTCTTTATGACCTGTGAATATCACCACCAACCGACCAATGTTGTCTTCCATGGTCTTGAGAATGAGGTCAAGGGCTCGCTTGCCCTGTATATCCGCATGGGGTGACACAAGCTGATAGGCCTCATCGATAAAAAGTACGCCACCATTGAAAAGCATCCTTTTGAGTTTGCGTTTGAGGTACAAAGTATCTCTAGCAGCCAGAATGACTCCGGAAGTCTCTTTGACATAATCGCAATCTAAAATCCCGATCTCGTGTAGTAATTTGGCGTATAGACGTGCGACGGTTGTTTTCCCTGGCATATCCATTTAGTTTGCAATACCCAAAAAGCAAATAGCAGTAAAACGCTCAACTGACCTGTTCCTGGGTTTCCTTGGAAGACAATGTTATATCGATCTAACTTGGGATCACGTCCTTGTTTCTTGCAAATATCAACGTGAGACTTGACTGCTAGAAAGGTCTCTTTGACAGCCTGCATTCCCTGGTAGTTCATAAGTTCATCGATCACCTCGCTTGTTTCGCCGCGTTGCTTTCTCTTCCTCCACTCGGCATCCGCGTTCTGCGGGGCTTGATCAAATGGATTATTCACAAGGGGTTGAGGTACGAAAGGCATAGGATCCAACGTAAGTCTCTCTTCGAGGCTATTTCCGCATTCGCCGATTAAATTCTCGGCGGATGTGCTCAAGTTCAAAGATGATCCGCTAGATTTTGATGCCTCAGGAGTCAAAAATAGACATTTCGGGTCGGTGGAGATTTCGGAATTCTCCAAGGCTGGACTGATGGGCACTTGCTGGTCCGGTTGATTTGACTGTGACATGCACATGATGCTTGTGGTGGGAAAAAATAATGAATTAAGCTTTGATGGAATGAACCTCTAAGTATATGTGCCGCCGAGCGATTCGAAGATATTATGTAGCTCCCGTGCTTGTGGGAAAATCACTTTCGTAGCAATAAAGTAATAAGCACTCGTTGCCTCCAGGGCTGTTCATCGGGTATTTTATGTTGGACGGTGGGTGCCCAAGTGGCGAAGTTAACCTTGGAACAGGGGTGCAAGGCTGAGCGATCAATATAAACCACAAGGCTGTGCTTCTGTCTTCAGTGATTCTGGTTAGCCCCCGCGATGATACTCAGTTCCAATGTTGGTCAACTGTGTGCTAACTTATTGTCAACATGCCTTTATTCGACATGCCCCTCAATGAAGATCAAGAGGAAATCCGACTCTTCACAATCCTCCCTGACAATGACAGAACAAGACCAATTCGTGGCAACCTTCATATTGTCTCACTTTATGATTCGCCAGATTTTGAGGCTCTTTCGTACACTTGGGGTAACTGCTCTGAAGAGAGGACTATCTTTGTTAATGGCCAGTCTTTTCCTGTGACCCCAAACCTAGAAGAAGCCCTTCGTCACCTACGCCAATCTCATAGGGCCCGAGTTGTTTGGATTGATGCTATCTGCATCGATCAAAAGAATCACAGCGAAAAGACCTTTCAAATTCCTCTGATGGGGGACATATACTCAACAGCGAGTCAGATCATTGCTTGGCTGGGAGAGTCAAACCCGAATATCGTGTTGGCCATGGGCCTTATGGAGCATTTCGAGGATAAAGAGTCACCAGCATCTCAAATTTTGAGCAAGTTGACCAAACTGTCCGGAGTCTCTGTCGAATTCACACGAGCAGGAGAGCTAGCGATGGCACGAGCCTTTCTAGGCATAGCAGATATCCTAAGAAGGCCATACTGGAATCGAATGTGGACATTCCAAGAATGGCATTTGCCAGGAGAGAAGATTATCTGTATGTGTGGGGATTTCACATTTGATCCAGCTCCCTTGACAGAGTTTTTGCCCATGACAATCTCGAATACTATCGAAAAAATCAAGAGTTGCCATGACGATGAGGACACGTACAACAACCAAGACCTTGAAGCAGCCAAGCATATTCGCGCTTTCGACAAGATCATCCAGAGATTCCAGGACCTGTGGAAGGAGGGAGCTGTCAATGTTTTCTCTGCAAGACGCACTCGTGGGATGTTCAAAAACTACAGTGGTATAACAGCGTTGCTAAAATACACACAAGGTCGAAAATGCCACGAGCCTTTGGATCGTGTATATGGGGTTTATGGAATGTGCCCTTTGATTAGGGAAATATACCCTCCTACCTATGTGAAATCAAGAGACCAGGTCATGCTTAGAAACCACAGCCTTCATGATCAACCACGACAGGGAGAGCACACTATTCACCTATTTCAGGTTTTGCAACACCGAAGGATCACCTTCATGGGTACTGGATATTATGGATGTTACGCACTCACCTCGACCGGATGATGCAGAGGATTGGGACACCCGCTATCTTTTACCTCCTAGACAGGTCGGAGTAGAGCCTGAAAAATGTCTTTATGAAGATACGGGCCACCCGTTGCCAGCTATAGATGGTGGTTTATCAACACTTCGACTCTCAACCCGTCAAGTGGGCGTGTGCCACCCCATCCTTCAGTTTGACTCGGATTTTATCGACCAAATCAGATCAATCCATCAAATCACGAAGATTACCCCAAAAGAATTGGCCCACGTTTGGGGTCGCGAAACACTGAACAGGAGAATCTGGGAGGCATGTTTGGGCCCTAGGAATGAACATCTTTGGTCATCAAGTTTGGGAACAACACTGGAACTTTGGAGACCTGATATACGTTCGAGGAAAGATCCCCTCGTCAAAGATTTGGAAGTCCTTGCTGAAGACCTGATGAGCTACGGGTTTCTGAGTAGAGAAGACTCGGCGAAATTAGGACTTTTCCAAGGGATACTGGTAAGAATTGCTGGCAAATCTTTGTTGGTAGTAAATAGCCAAGAGATTACAGGGTTTGGAATCGGGGATGGCAATATCAAAGATGGAGATATTGCAATTGTTGCTTCTGGGGTGGGACAAACAATAGTGATTCGTAAAAAGTCCGAGGTGAATACCGATGAACAGGTGTATACTATTGTTGGAAAAGCGGGGATTGATGGCATTGGAGAACATCAAAAGTCTTCGCAGACCCCTTTTGTGACCAAGCTAAAAGAACAACCATTTGAAGAATTTGTCATATGCTAGACTTTTGGGATATATAGCTACAAATCACTCATTGCATGCGTCATATTCAATTCTAACGTTCTCCTGGGTAGTAATATAGTTAGTGTAGGCCGGGCCGCCCCCTGCTATCAAATACCGTGCCGAAAGATTGACAGCGACCCTCTGGCACGTTATATTGTAAACATCTAAGGAAACTTGCAGGAATCGCATATATGTACTGACGTAGCTATGTATGGGCTATAGTGAACATGAAGTAAGGGAAAGGAAGGAGTAGTCCTTCAGGAAACTACCATAATGTATCATTTATTAGGAGTCCAAGTTTCCAAGCTGCATTTCAGGCTGGCCTGAGTAAAACTGTAATTATCTATAAAGTCGTCTTTATCGCCCTATGCAAGTATATATATGACGATACTAGGACGCAGAGGACTAGACCCAAAGAACGCTAAACCGGAACGGGAAATTCGCTGTCAACTTTAGGATGCGCTAGAAATCCTCGATATTTGGGGAATCAGCGTCTTCTATGGGCCAGTATCCTTGAGTAATCTTTGGGAATGAACTCAATATTTGATTGAATTTATGTTGGGAAATATATAACATGAATAAGAACATATGGGTGACGTTTGTTACGAAAAAAAGAATATACCATCACGTGCTTTGAAGCAGTGATGTCTGATGCCTTAGGCCACAATCCAACGGCATTCCCATTACTACCAGCCCTGCACGCGACTATCTTCGCAAAAGAGAAAAAATTAGACAATCAATGCAGAACTCAGAATTGACACGTCAGAAAGATAATAGGGTTGGATTTGAATAGCCTCGTCGCTATCTATCTTTAGGCCTGTTAATCTATCTTTGCCGTTGAAAGCGTTGGGAGGAGCTCCTTCATTGACAAACCCACTCTACCCACTTTTCTTATTCCATGGAATATACTCCGAATTATGCGTGGCAATCGAGGACCTGCAGCCTGATTATCAGGGACGGCGTTTGATAACGGGGAGTATCCGACGCCAGCGGGGTAATATTGGGGTCCCACAATGTTCAATATCCCGGGCTTCTTCCATGTCGTCTCTAAGTTCTTTGCCGGATCAGTATATTTGCACTTCTTATTATCGCAAAAATGGCATTTAACGACATTCGAGGTAAATTGGCCGTAATCACCGGCGCATCAGGAGGGTGAGCATGACACCGACCGTTTATACAAGGACATGAAGCTAATTCGCGTGAATTCTCCGACTTCAGAATCGGTGCAGCTTGCGCACACCAACTTGCACAACATGGAGTTCATCTCGCCTTGACATACTCGACCAATTTGACATCATTGAACAATATTGTTGCCGATATACAATCCAAAAATGCCACGCAGAACCTTCGCATTTCAATCCACCAGGTTGATGTTGGGTCTAGCGATCAAATCGAGGCCATGTTTCAACAAATTGATATTGAGCACGGCCAACGACCAGACATTCTTATATCAAACGCCGGATATGGCAAGCGAATTCCTGACGTGTCATATATCTCGCTTGAGGAGTTTGATTACACCATGAACATCAACCTTCGTGCTGCCTTCATTCTTGTCAAAGGCGTGGTAGAGCACATGAAGGCCCAGAAATGGGGACGGATCATCTTCATGTCCTCCATCGCCGCTCAAGGCGGAGGAATTAACGGCTGTCGTAAGTCAATCCACTACCCTTAATAGGTTAACCTTTTACCTTTTGAAGGCAATTACTGATTCAATTTTCCACTCTAGACTACGCAGCCTCCAAGGGTGGTCTTACCGGTATGATGAAGAACCTCTCAACCCGACTGGCAGAATACAATATTAGTGTCAACGACGTCGCCCCAGCTATGATCGGTGATACAGGCATGCTTTCCTCTGCCGCTGCATTCCCCGAAGTGGTGGAGAGTATTCCCCTTAAGCGGCTAGGGAGTCCAGAAGAAACAGCAAACGTTGTTACTATGCTATCGAAGACTGGGTATATGACGGGCCAGAGTCTGCTTTTAGCTGGGGGGTTGAAATAAGTTTTAAATTAGAAACTTTTTATTAACAAATTTTTGAATCTCAACAGCACTGTTAGTCTTTCTATACCTTAAACAATAGATGGTAATACTCTATACAGTCCTTTTGCGGTGGTCGCTAGACTCTGAGATTGGAATTTTCATTTCAAAAATATTCCCTTCGAAGACGGGAGCAAATCCCAATTTGGGATAGCATACAATTGTCATCTTTTTTATGAATCTCTGGGGAGAAAGAATAGTCGGCTGCTTATACGGCCTCTGCCAGACTTTGATAATCTGATCAATGTACTTGGTATCAGATAATATTAGGGATATGCAAGAGCATACCAACGTGTTAAAGTTTCTTGTTTTCAGATGGTCTGTTTTAGATGTCTTAGATGTATATATACAAAGGCGATAAAAAAAATAAGCTGTGCAGAGAACTTTCCTATGTATGACTACAGGGATAGGTTATGAATGATTAGTATTTTATGGTAGTCCATCGAGGCTGTGCACATAGGCAATCGGCTAGACATTTTATAAGAAGTACGTGTATAATATAACAAACTGTCAAATTGAAACGCTACATATATCTGGATCTTGCATACAATCTGAAACCAGGGGTAATTTAATCAAAACAGGAAACACTTCCGACCATTGCCTCCATCATACCTTCAAACGGGCAGGACAACCTTGACACCCATGTACTCTCGTTGGTGCATAATCTTGCCATCAATGAGAACCTGGTCGGCACCAACTCTGTTGCGCTCTTGATCCGTAGGATCAGTAGCAGTAGCAATCTGAATTTCGCGCCATTGACGGTTGGTAGGCACAAGTTTGCCTTGGGATGTGAGTTTCTTGAACTCCTTGTAGACCCCCTGTTCCTCAACGCAGCCCACTCTTTGAATAAGAGGAGAATCTATAAAAATTTATGTTAGCGTGGTCCTTGTGATCAACCCATGTGCCTTCATCTCAATCTACTAACCTGTTGCGGGACCCATGCGCAAATCACCAACAGAACTGTTGAAGAGAACCAGAGAGAGACGCTCCTCCTTCAATTGATCGACAGGAGGCTTGTAAACACGGTGACGAGTAGCCTTGAAGTGACCACCAGAAACGATCTCCAGGGTATCACCAATGTTAATGACAAGCGCACCGGGCTTGTAGGGTACGTAGTACCACTTTTCATCACGGCCCCAGATCTGGAGACACGAGATGGGGACAGAGAAAAGCAATGTTGTCAGACCGAAGTCAGTGTGACCGTGCATGCGCAGGCCCTTGGATGCCTCTTCGGTCTTCTTCTGGACGGGGCGGAAAAGTGCATGGCGGAAGTAACCCTCGCCAGTTGGGCAACCGTGTGACTGAACATTGTCCCAGAGATAGTCGTCGGGCAACTCGAGAACGCGGGAGAAGAGGGTCAGGAGGCGGCGGTTGACGGACTTAGTCAAATAGTTGGAGAACTCTTCAATTTCGTCCATAAAGGGGTGAAGGCATGTGGGCACACGGTTGATATCGTTCCAGTCGGGCTTGTACCAGTTGAATTGCTCGATGCCGTCTTCGGGTCCGCGTTCACGCTAATCGGAAAAAGGAAGAGTAAGTAGAGAGCTGATTGATGAAAGAGGGAGATTTTCTTACCTTGAATCCGTAAGGGTGTTTGTAACCGGACCAAACACCAGTTTCAGGGTCGAAAAGGAGGCGTTGCTTGTCCTCTTCGCTGATGTTTTGGTAGAGATATTGTGCAAGAGAGAACTGGCGGTGGAGCTATTGAAAGAGACATGTTATTAGCGAGATTGGTCTTGAAGTATGTTCTGAGAACCAAGACTTACCTGCTCTAGGGAAACTCCGTAGTTCTCGAGGAAAAGGAATCCATCATCACGAATGGCGCCCTTAACCTGCTGGACAAGTTTGTCAACAACGGCCGGGTCATCCGAGTCCAACAAAGAAAGATCAATGGAGCTAAGCTCAGCAAAGTTCTCCTTTTGCTGAGTGACCGGCGGGGGAACCCATGTTGGGACAAAAGGCTTGCCAGGCAGGTCAGCTGCAGGAGGATTGAAGGGGGCAGAGCGTGCCATGGTAATAGATGTGCAAAGGATATTCAGTGTTGTAATCGATGCTGAAGACAATACAATGAAGATTATCTGATCGAGTTCTATATCTTTATATACCAATCGAATGATGAGACATGAACCCTATCTGTGTATCCGACATCCGGGGAGGGAAGTATGGCATGGTTCATTGCGTTAGATTAGATCACCCGAGAGCAGGAGGACTATCGACTTCTGCTAGCGCGCCACTGAATATTGGCGTGATAATCGTAATGTTGGATGCTCCCTGTTACAATTCCCCACATTTTCCCAATGTTTTCAGCTGGCCCTGTCATCTTTCGTTATCATAAACGGGAGCTCGAGGGCTCCTCTGCCTAAGCGTATCTATGGACGTTGAACCTAAGCATAAACGATAAGGTTGGCGCTAGACCCAGATAGGAAGAGGATTTACACCCGGGCATTGTCGGGGATTGGGGAAAGATATAAGCGATAATTGCGGCCACACAGTCAATATCAATCACAAGGCGGGGCTTTATGCATAGATACGGCTTTTAAGAAGAATGGCCGCAATAACCTACCCAAGCTCATGTGCTCCTCCCATTTCACTCCTCCCACTCCTCCCACTCCTCCCTCCACATCCCCGGGGGGTAGTGATAACGGATAAACTAGTACTAAGAAAATACTGCTCCTCCATCGCGATAATGAGAATTGCCCCTCTTTTTGATTGGCAAGATGCCTCGGATAGAGAGGTATGAGGGGTAGCTCGAGCAATTTAAACAAGCTCACTGTCTAGTACTTTTGAAATTCAAACTTACTACACCATCAAAAATTCCCAATCCTCTTTAAAATTACCAGCAAAGATGTCTCGTCAACTCATCTCGAGCGAGAAGTTCCCTACCAAGCCTCACAACTGTGAGTATCTGCATGCAAAACACCTTGCATTCTCTTGGAGAATTTACAAAAAAGAAAGATTACTGACAATGCTATTTAGGCCCTGCCGTCAAAGTCCCTGGGCTCGTCTTTTGCGCAGGCCAAACTGCCACAGGAGAGATTAAGCAGGCTACCGTAAGTTCAATTGCACAAACAGTCATCGGGTAGTCAAGCATTGACTGACTCTTTTTGATTTTACACAGAGAACCGTTCTGCAAAACCTGAAGGAGGTCCTCGAGCTCTCTGGCTCTTCCCTTGAGCAGGTCGTCAAGTACAATGTCTACCTCGCCGATATGAAGGATTTTGCCGCTATGAACGAAGTCTACATCGATTTCCTCCCACAGCCCATGCCAGCGCGCTCATGTCTCCAAGCGGTTGCCCCTGGAAACGGCACCGTCATTGAGATCGAGTGTATTGCGCAAGCTTAAATTATGATATTATGAAAATGGCTAGAATATAGACGAAAATTAAAATACCTTTGAATAGAGTGTCAAGTTGCCATATTATGTAGAGCGGAGTTAACAATATACTACGTAATTGTCAACCGGCATATCACTAGTTATGTCATTAATCAAGCGCGTATGTACTAATAGGAGTTGAAGGTACTTTGTATTATGGGTTGTGTGTCACATCCAAGCTTCTTAAGGTAGGATGAAGTTTAGCTTAAGCAATGAATACAAGAATAGTCGGCCTCGTTTGCGACCTTGTGGCATCTTTTTGGTTGATCTTTTTGGATGTCTTCTAGATGTATGTGAAGGCGGTAAAAAAGCTTGCTCTGTGTAAGAGACCTTTCTATGTATAATCAGGGATATACGAATCAATGAACTGCCTTTCTCCGTTTGAGTCCAACTAGATTAAACAGCAAGGGAATTTAAATTGGGGATGGAGAGGGCTAGTGGCTTTTAATTTCCCAATACCCAGCCAAGACATATAGCTAGATCGGAGGATCTCCGAATTGAAAGTTGCGTTTGATGTGAAGTAGTAAAGTATTTTGATTTGTCTATTTAAAATTTATATTTGAAAGTCTATCATAACCATAAAATCGTCTGCCCTCTCATGAGCGAGCAATATCAAACTCTGCCATGTACCAGTTCTGAATCGCCTTGGTGTCACCAGTGATGGCGACGGTATCGTACAGCCCCCGAGCCTCCTTAGCCGCGGTACCATTGTTGACCATGCGACCAGCCCACTTTCCATGTTTGCGGGCAGCAGCAATAATCTTCTCAATAGCAGCAACAAACTCAGGCTCATCACCGCGAGCAGGTGTGTATCCAAGCAGAGACTGGGCAAGATCGTTGGGACCAATGAAGACAAGATCCACACCTGGCACAGCGCAAATAGCATCGACGTTCTCGACACCGGCGCGGGTCTCTATTTGAATCATGGTGATGATGGTCTCGTTGGCGGACTTCATGTACTCGGGGGTTGTGAGGCCGTGGCCAATTGCGGGGAAGGCTGAGCCCTGGCCGCGCACACCCTGGGGAGGGAACTTGGAGGAAGCGACAATTTGTTCAGCCTCTTCGGCATTGTTGATCTGAGGAACCATGATGCCGTGGGCACCGGTATCGAGGGCGCGCTTAAGGATATCGTGGGCAGGGCCACGGATGCGGATGACGGGGGACACGCCGAGGGCGGAGATAGCAGAGACGGAGTTGTGCATAGCATCGTCGCCAATGTGTCCGTGCTCACAGTCAATGATGATACCATCAACGCCAGTCAGGGCAACGATTTGGGCCTGGCGAATGGAGGGAATGGCCATGAAGGTCATGAGCGGGAACTCGCCAGCCTTGATCTTGTTTAGGAGCCTCAATCGAGAGTTATCGATTGAGGTTGTGAGAGGGGTAGGGTAAGCCATTGTGATGGTAGAGGTATTAGAAGATAGAGACGATTTTTTAGAGTTGTCTGTTGGGAGTTTGAGAGTGAGATGAAGACAAGAGATGTCGATAAGATGCTAGTTTAAGTATCATTTATTGGTTTACGTATCCTTAGCCCCCCCTCATTCCTCTAGACTGAAGATCAAAAATACCAAGCTAAAATGAGGAGCTTTGACATGGTAAAGATGAGCTCCTGGATGTAGTTAGGGCAGACAAGTGGCAAACTTCGGGGTGGCTTATCGCCTTATCGCGGTTGTTAATAGCGGCCCACCCGAATGACTCAGATATTATATGGGACTTACCTCCACAAATGTGGATTCTGTCTATATGGTCACTGAAAGCGACTGTCTTCGAAAGAAATGCCCACCTGCACCTCCCAAAAAACTTCTTATCGACCTCGGGACATGCGAGAGCTCCTCCCAAGCCTAGCTTAATGCACCCCAGATTTCAACCAAACTCTACGTCCGGGGTAATCGATTCCAATTGGACAGATAACCATTGGGCACTCCTTTCTGCTCCTATCTCCAGGCCTATCTATACGTCTCACTTATCAACTACGAATGACCAGATCTCGACCAATCTCGACCAATGAATGCCTCGAGATTGTTCGAAAAGGAGGTCTGGTGATTAGTCGATTCCCGACGTCGGATCTTTGTGATGACTCTCCGCTAAGTCGGCAAATGCAGAGTCTAGGTTGAGCTATATAGGGGGAGCTCAAGTATCGTCTCGAAAGCACAGCCTGCAACCTGCAACACCCTCTGTGCAACATTGTCTCCATTGTTGATACTTGCAGTGGTCTTGGCAAAAAGCACAGGCACTACTCTCTCCCCATGTCTTTCCCTATGGACAAGAAAGATCCTGTCCTGGCTGAGGACAATGTCTCTTCGGCAGAAGGACAAGTCGACGCCTACAACCGCATGCCAGAGTCTCTTCGCACACTCAGCGACGATGACTTCAACGCTCTCAACAAGAGGGTTGTCCGAAAGGTTGACCTGTTCGTTCTCCCTACCATTGGAATCTTGTACATTCTCAACTACGTCGATCGCCAAAATCTCTCCGCCGCTAAGCTTCAGGGTATCATGGAAGATCTGAACATGTCTACTGAGCAATTCGCCACTGCTATCTCCATTCTATTCGTCGGCTATTTGCCATTCCAAATCCCCAGCAACCTCATCATTACAAAGATCTCCCGGCCAGGCATGTACATATGTGCTGCCGTGGCGATCTGGGGTTGTATCTCGGCTTGCACAGCGGCGGCTGAGACATATGGTCAACTCCTGGCTATTCGAGCCATTCTCGGAGCCGCCGAAGCCGTTTTCTTCCCTGGTGCCATCTATTACCTCTCTGCCTGGTACACAAAGAGGGAGTTAGGAAAGCGTATTGCCGGGCTGTACATTGCCCAGCAAGTCGGTAATGCTTTCGGTGGTCTCTTCGCCGCAGGTATCCTTCAGCTTGATGGGCACTATGGCATCCGCGGCTGGAGGTGGCTATTCATCATCGAGGGCAGTGCCACTGTCGGCATCGGCATCATCTGCGCTTGCATCATGCCAGAGTTCCCCCACAACAGCCGTATCCTGACCCAGATTGAGCGTGACTGCGCCGTGTGGCGTATCGAATCTGAAGCTGGTGCTGCAGAGGGCACAGAGGATGAGGGTGTACTGAAAGGGTTTGCCAAAGCCCTCTCGGACCCCAAGCTGGTGCTGCTCATCTTTTGCAACATGTTATCCCAAACACAGGGCTCCATCGCCAATTACTTCCCTACCCTCGTTGCTTCGCTCAACTTCTCCAGCACCATCAGCTTGCTTCTCACAGCACCCCCCTATATCCTCGCTGGTCTTGTCTACTACGTCCTCATGTTCTACTCCGACCGAAAGAATACTGTCTACCCAATCATCCTCCTCTGTATCGCCATCACAATCCCGATGTACATCATCCCGATGGCGAGTACAAACGTCGGCGCTCGCTACTTCTCCATGATGATCTTACCCTTTGCCTCCGTCGGTCCCCAGCTCCTCCTATACAAGACCATCAACCTGCACCTTGCACGACCCATCTCGAAGCGAGCGGCTGCCTCTGCTCTGGTCAATGCCATCGGTGGTACTTCCAACATCTGGGCCTCATACCTATACTTTGGAGAGCCCCATTTCTATGCTGCCTTTGGTACGCTTATGGGTGCTGCTGTCTTGTTCGCAATCACAATCACTGCATACCGCTGGCTCATCTTGCGCGAGAACAGACGTCTGGACTCGGGCGATCCCGCGGAAATTGCCAAGGTGATCAAGGGTGGCGTCACAGAGGAAATGGTACAGCTCAACTGGCGCTACGAGATGTACTGATCAATGACTACGTTGTTTTTTGTTGTCTTACTCGTTTCTTGCTGGGATCGGTATATGGGTTTGTGTCACATGGTTATGGTATAATTTAGTTTAGGGAAATCAATATAACAATGGAATATCAAAGGTTATACATCGAAAGGTGCTTTTTTTACCGCCTTTACATAAGACATTTAGAAAAGAGGTCTAAAAAGACTAACCAAAATATTTGAGACTATTCAATTAATTGAGGCCAAAATATCAACGCAAGACACATATTCGTAAACATTCATAGCATGAGAAGGCCATCATTCATTTGTCTAACTCATCCAAACATGACAAGATGAGTTTCCCAATCTGCCATTTCTGTCTTCGCTGAAAGACCTTCCTCGCCCACATCAGAGCTCCCTCCATATCACCATCATGGACACCCACGGCATCCATTGAACCAGGTAGGCCGGCATGTATTAACTGCCAGGCAATCAAAAAGGCTTTATACGCATACAAAGTAACCCATGGCGCTTCAGTGTCCATTATGAGTGTTCTATCGAGATATCGTAGGAACCAGTTGACATGCGGTTGTATAGCTTTGGCTGTGTTGGCATCGCACAGGAACTGTGACGGTCCCAAGTATGTTGACTGACTGAGAACGGCATCTATGCTTCCTTCTACAATGCCGCCGGTATGGGATGGTGACCACATCTGCAGCTCAATCATGGCAGTCTCCCAAGTTGCAGCACATGAAGTCGTCTGTTTCATTTGTGCTATGTGATTTCCGGGGCATATGAACGGGTTAAGGGCGACAAGGGATGATCTTAATGCACCGAACCGTTCCATACTGAGCATTCCCGTCATCGTGGACCAGCCTGAGATTTCACGGGCGCTAGAGATCAGAAATTGCGCAACATTGATGGCACCGTATGGATCAAATGGTGAAATTGAGGCGACATCGTCATCAGAAGAAAGGAAGCGTCGAACAGCATCGGTGTATGTGACCGAGGGGCCGGAATTTCTTGCAACAAGTTGTCGATGAGCCCATTCAGCAGCAGAGGATGATGACCATTGGTCTTCTGGACAAGGCATGTCATGCTTGATTTCCAGGTGTGAGATTGAGCGAGGAATGGAGAGAAATTGGTACCAAAGCGCGTCGATCTGATGCACTGCGAAGAGGGTCCGTTTGTGCGACTCGGCTTTAACGAATTCCCGCCATAAAGACTCCAAATCTGCGGTCGCACCAGTCTCAATAGTCATTGGCTGTGTCATTCTTCCAGCGCGAGCTAGGGAGATTATATGCGAATGCATCTTGAGGCCGCATGATGAGTTGTCGCCACAGAGGTACATCATGGCACAGATTTCAAGGAGCAGGTATGATTGGACCAGTGTGGTGATCATTGTTGAAGCGTCGGGCCTGTCTTCATCAGAAGCAAGGAGAGCTCGAGCTTTATGAAAGCAACGTATAGAAAAGCTTTCGCCTGAGCCTTCTTGGTCCCCGCATTCTGGGTCCTCGCCATATTGATAGGCGAGGCAAAGCATACTGAGGACCAAATGCGGGGGAACTTGTGTCGGATCAAAAGTCGAGGAATGGAGAAAGGGGAGGAAATGAGAGACTGAGGCGAAAAATAGATTACAGCCTCGCGAGATTTGTACAGCAGTCGGGGCCCAATCGTCTTGGAGTTGAGGTATGTCATTTGGTGACAACCTATCTAAAATCGGGTGGTTGAAATTGTACTCGGTTAGACTTGTATTGAGCGTCTCGGCTTGTGAAGTGGCCATCGGATGTAGTTGATTTTCAAGGTGATTGGTGGGCTTCAAAAAGGATGTACCTAATAGTAGGCTCCGCTCCAGATCTGTGGCATCCTGGACAATCTGATCGATGAGAGCAGAGTCGCTCGTCGCCGATTGGTGTTGTAACAGGTCTCTTGTTGGTTGTGTCTTGGCTATCCCGGTCCTTGGCGTAGCAATATTTTGGGTTTCCGTGGGGTGGCCACGGTCAAACTGCTGCTGCTGATACCGCATCACTGGGCGCCAGACCGCATCACTATCGAATCTCGTTTCCTCTCCTGGGCTGGAATGCACGGATCCGGGCGAAGGTAAACCATCATTGCTTCCTGTAGGCGAGACCGCTGTCGGCGATACCGAAGAATTCAGTCTATCTTCTCTGGGTGCTGGTTGGCGCTGTGTCCTCTTTGTCACTCGGTGTTGCTCATGCTCTGGATGTTTTCTCTTCATATGGCGATTGCGCAAGTCGGGACGGGAGAAGGTAGCGTGGCAAAAGTTACAGGGAAGCGACGCTTCAGCCTGAGAGCGGGAATGTAGCGTTGAATGCCGTTTGAGGTTCTCATGTCGAGTAAATCGACTTTGACAGACGAGACATTGAAATGGCTGATAGGACGGCATCACTTTGACCTGTGAAACTGACATGATTTCGTAGTGAAAGGGGTAAAGAAGGCTGTCAATTCATTAATGGGAATCTCTCAACAACCTTGGAGCGGACAAAATCCGGGGGACGGAACATACCCCACGCAGGCGTCGGGGTCTCTCCGCACGACAAATAGTTATGTACAGACTATTGACAACAGTATGAATGGGATGGTATATGAAGAGAGCTTGAAGCATTCCATGAATTTTTTTTTTTGATAAACTCTCGTCGCAATTATCAGCTTGTTATCGTGCATCATGTATCAACTAACCTTGTCAAGGACCCCCCCGTGGGGCTCGCTCTTCAACGCTATACTGAGCGTCCACTCAGCGAGCGGCGAGTTATCAGCATATCCTTCCACGTGATAAGTGCCACGTGATAAGTACCGGATTTCTATAGGTCACGTGTAGCCGTGTCTTGACGCGTCTGGCGCTAAACCCAATTGGCAATTATATGGCGTAATGTGACTGCTCTAGAGTGAACCATGACAGTTATCTGTTCATCAGTGGTCCTTTGCCTTTGACAAATTGTCAGTCAGAAGGATATTGTTGAGAAACAGCATAGAGTCCCGGATACATTTGCACTTCTCCCACAGTCCACAATCTCTCCACATCTTCATCATTGCCAAAGCTTGTATCAAATGTACTGAATGAAGCCGGAGAAAGATGGCAGGAAAACGCAAGGCTGATTTCGGTTCTACCGAAGATGCCTTGTACATGCAGTCTGGGCGTGCGTCAAAATCCACTCGCACAGCTCCGACTTTGAACCCCGAAACAGCCAGCTCAGGCCAGAGATTCGGCGAGACTGTCGACTACATTCCGTTGAACCACCATACTGGCTCAGGCCAAAGATTTGGCGAGTCTGCTGACTTCATTCCACTGAATCAGCTGTCGCAAGTAATTGGTGCCGACGAAGAGGACGAAGAAGCGCTGGATGTGATTCAAGGATCTCAGGAGGTGGATGAAACCTCGCTAACAAGCTCCATCCTCTATGGTATGCCCTTTTCAATAATCTCGGTTCCTTACCTACGTATACTCTAGAAGCTATACTAAATAATATCAAATAGGCATTGTTTCTACCAAGATCGTTGGTGTGCGCCATTACAGGGGCCGTGCCAACCCAGATGAGCGTGTCATCATAAATCGGGATGCCAATAATCAATATGACAGCAATGCTATCAAGGTTAACAACGTGATGGGAGCCCAGATCGGCCACATTCCACGACAGATGGCAGCCAAGCTGGCGTCATACATGGTAAAAGGTCTCCCATCATATTGCTTCCAAGACATTACTAACGTTCGTCATCAAAGGATGCTCGCGATCTTATTATTGAAGGCACATTGACTGGTGCGATTGGAGATTATAACTGTCCGGTTGATTTGAAGCTTTTCGGCACTCGCGATCCTACCAAACGCTCCAATCTGAAACAACGAATGCAGAATGACAAGCTTCCTGTTCGCCAACTCAACGAGCTGGAGCGCGAGGAACGCAAGGTAGAGAAAGAAGCCGAGAAACAACGGAAAGAGGCCGCAAAGAAAGCTCGTGCCATGGCTCTTGGCAAAGCTGCAGCAAAATGGCAAGCCAACCAGGACTCAGAGTATGCGAATCTCACGACCCCAACGGGACTTGGTGGTGAGCAAAATGAGAGCTTGGAAGAACTCCTCAAACAGAGCTCTACCTTCAACCCCCGAGATATTGGCCAGGTTGTGGAAACCTTCGGACAGAAGGAGTCTGACCTGGCCAATATGCCAATGGTCGATACCCCAGCCGGCCTTTCCACCCAGTTACTTCCATACCAGCGCCAGGGACTAGCTTGGATGATCAAGCAAGAATCGCCAAGCCTTCCCGCAAAGGGCTCCGGCGATATTGTGCAGTTATGGAAACGGACAAATAACGAATTTCTCAATGTCGCAACAAATTACGCCACGGCTACGGAGCCAGCTCTTGCCAGCGGTGGCATTCTTGCTGATGATATGGGCTTGGGCAAGACAATCCAGATTATCTCTTTGATTCTTGCCAATGCAAAGCCTCTCACTGCAGGCTCCTCTAAGACCACTTTGATCATTGCCCCTGTTGGTGTCATGAGCAACTGGAGAAATCAGATCCAGGACCATGTCCACAAGGAGACTGCCCCGAGTGTTTTGATCTATCACGGCTCTGGGAAGAAGGAAGCTGCGAACTTGGCAAAGTATGATGTTGTGATCACCAGCTATGGAGCCCTGGCTCTGGATTTCAATCCGAATGCCAACAAGGCGCCTGCTAAGGGTATCTTTTCGCTGCACTGGCGTCGTGTCGTACTTGACGAAGGCCATACTATCCGAAATCCTAGCTCCAAGGCCTCCCTTGCGGCTTGCGGATTGCGCGCCGACTCCCGCTGGACCCTGACCGGAACCCCCATTATCAACACTCTGAAAGACTTGTATGCGCAAATCCGTTTCCTTAAGTTTTCCGGTGGCTTGGAAGATTTGAGGATCTTCAACAGTGTCTTGATCCGACCCTTGACTGCAGGGGAGCCCGAGGCTCGACTACTTCTTGAGGCTCTCATGGGCACCATCTGTCTGCGACGTAGAAAGGATATGGGCTTTATCAATTTGAAACTACCTGAGATGACATCTCGCATCATCCGAATCAAGTTCAATGCCCATGAACAGGAGAAGTACAGTGCTTTCCAGTATGTATCAAGCAACTACCGCACAGTGAAGATTAATTTGCTAATAACGATCACAGGACCGAGGCCCAAGGTGCTCTTCTCGACTTCAAGGACAAAGAGGGCAAGACCACGTACTCCCACCTCCTCGAGGTTCTTCTCCGTCTTCGCCAAGTCTGCAATCACTGGGCGCTCTGCAAGAACCGCGTTGACAAACTCATGAGCATGCTAGAAGAACACAAAGTCGTACCTTTGACACCCGAGAACGTCCGTGCTCTACAAGAGATGTTACAGCTCCAGATAGAAAGCCAAGAACTATGTGCCATCTGCCTCGACAACCTTGAGCAACCCGTCATAACCGCCTGTGCCCACTCTTATTGCCGGGGCTGCATCGAGCAGGTTATCGAACGCCAACACAAGTGTCCGCTCTGCCGCGCAGATATCAAAGAAACCAATACACTTGTCTCCCCAGCCGTGGAACTGGGTGAAGACACCAATATCGTTGAGGCCGATCCCGACAGTCCCAGCAGCAAGATCGAGACCTTAGTCAAGATCTTGACTGCTCAGGGCCAGGCACCAGGCACAAAGACCGTGGTTTTCAGCCAATGGACCTCGTTTCTGAATCTCATCGAACCACACCTTGAGCAGCGTGGTATCAAGTTCGCCCGTGTAGATGGCAAGATGCAGTCTGTGAAACGCGACAACTCCATCAACTCGTTCTCCAACGACCCTGAGTGTACCGTCCTCCTCGCAAGTCTGAGCGTGTGCAGTGTTGGTCTCAACCTCGTTGCAGCGAACCAAGTCATCTTGTGCGACAGCTGGTGGGCACCAGCTATCGAGGATCAGGCTGTCGATCGGGTGTATCGTCTTGGGCAGAAGCGGGAGACAACAGTCTGGAGACTGGTTATGGAGGATAGTATTGAGGAGCGGGTTCTAGCGATCCAAGAGCGTAAGAGGGGCCTTATGCTTGCTGCTTTCCGGGAGACGGCGAAGAAGAAAGCTGAGGATAGAGGTACTCGTGTTGCAGATCTTGAGTCTCTTTTGCAATAGAGGCGTGTCGGGTACTAAAGGAGTCGCGTAATAGCTGTATCTCTTTACTAGTTAGTGGTCGACATAAGTGACATGAAAATTGTTTTATCTTGTTTCTTTTCTCTCACCTCTCTGTTTTCTTCTTCTCGTCCTCTCTTCAACTTACATTTCCTCCACCAAATGCAACACCCACGATCACTTCCCACTTAATCCTCTATCATGGCCCCATCCGCTCTTCCGTCCCACCCTTCGGGCCTATGTTCGAGTCTCAATCGTCTTTGCCTTGAGGAGCATCACCAGTCTCTTCCACCTCACCCTCCGGGTCTGTGTTCGAGCTTTTCCCAGCTTCGCCTTGAGGATCATGATCCATCAACGCAAACACAGCGAACCACCATCCGCCAACCTTTCTCTCCTCGACCCTCTCGTCTGCGTTCGAGCTGGAATGTGCTCGATCTGGAACTCTATGTAACGCAAACACGTCTATGCCCAATGATTGGAGTGACACGCTAATTATTTAGGACCCTATTGCTCCTTTTCACCTCGCTCGCTTTATTCCCCCATCATCATGTACGCCGAAGACAACGACCCAGCCAAGTGGACAGTTTCCGAGGTCGTTGCGTTTTTTTGCCGAGATGAACCGGGTCCATGGGCCTACAACGTCGCGTGTCCCGATCTTGTGGTGCTAGAGGGAATCATTCGAAACTACCTCATCGATGGAAATTGTTTGCTCTACCACACCTGTCACAAGAACCTGTTTGCTATCCCGGGACTTCAGGTCATTGCTTATTCTATGTATGTGCTGTATGCCAGCGACTGGCTGCGGCAACGGTCTCCACGATTCTGTGCTCTTAAGCAGCGAGTGTGCCGTTGAAATTCAGCGCAGGATAACCCTGTATTTCAAGTCGAGTCCCTCATATTTGTTGAATCGAAATGAAGAATTGCCCGCAGGAATTGACCGGGCTAATCTATCATGTCCACATACTAGTTTTACCCATTGAACTTTTTCTTTGGCTCTTTCATTATTCCAAAACATGTTAGTAGTATTTACCTATATCCCCAAGTATCACCTTAATCTAAAATCCCAACGTATTACTATTTGTTGGATTATAAAATAACTACGACTGAATCTTGTAAGAGTTGTGTGTAAGTGATAAATATCTGAGTTGAGCTCTAAAAGCGATACATAGTTGAGAGATAATTGAGACAAAAAAGGCGAAGAAAGACAAGAAAAAAGGGAAAAAGTGAGAGGCAAAAGACATATTATTGTTCACTGAGAGAACCAATGCGCAAGCGTCGCAAGCGTAGCTCGTCCTCGACGGACTGTCGCTCTGCAGCCATCAGTTTATCACCTCCACCTCCTCCCCGAGAGCTTGATGGCAAGGATAATCTAGCACTCTCACATAAATGCAGTCCATGCATCATTTCTGAGTCTTGTTCGAGGGCCAACTTGTCAATACCACGTTTTTGTGCACTGGTCGTGCAACGAGCAAGATATGGGTCGTCTGATTTCAACCCAATCCGCACGGGGCTCTTCTTGTCGACCATACGATAAGCAAGTTGACTCTTGAATATGTTCATCCCATAAATCTTCTCCTCGAATGTACCCCCGGCAATCATCCGGTACACAAATACCGGCTTTTTCTGCCCGATGCGGCATGCACCAGCCTAACTCAATGTTAGATCATTAATGAATGATAGGATAGGATGCACATACCAGTGGTTGGTGAGGGGAGCGTGGCGGGAGAGAGAAATAATGAAGAAAAACCGAAGTGAGAGAGCGGCCATATATACCCAAGGGCTTGACTTTGAGAATGTAGCGGGCCCAAACTTTCTATAGGCCCGCAAAGATCAATAGCCACCCATAGAAGTTATCCCTAAGCATCTTAGTCTCAGCTCGTCCTCGATCATTTGTTGTTCTTCGAAGGTCAGGACACCACCTTCATTCCACGCGGACATCTTTTCAATTCGGTCAGGATCAGTAGTCGAAGATTTCCCCGTAATAGGCCGGACCTTGCCGAGATTGTGGTTTTTGCACCAATTCTAAATGAGGGCTGCGGCGCACAGGATTGGAATTTTCAACATCCAGAATTCCGCGGGGATTTGGCTTTGGATAGCCGGGTCTTGTGATGACCGAGCAGCGGAAATTGTATGGAGAATTGATATCCTAGGAAGAAAGAAGTTAGGTGGGTCCTAATGAATCGGTCAATATCACGATTATCATAACTCACATTTACACTAGTACTGTATTAGACGTGGTATGGCAACAATTTCTATCGATACGGTAGTTCCGAATGCTTATTTCTGGAACCACAAGATCGGGACAGGCTATATGTTGGAGCCCCATGGACCCGGTTCATCTCGGCAGAACCTTGGAAGAAAGGCAAAGACCTCGAGAACCACTTGGCGGGGTCTTTGTCTTTGAGGTATATTCATGGATTCTCACAAGGGGATAAGAGCCAAGGTGGGAAAGAGTCAGGGTTGAGAAACCTTGGAACCTTCCTCCAGGGCTGCCCAGGTGGAATATTGTCCTATGTACATAGTCAGCGTACCGTTGCAATCATTGGTATGAATGTGTTTGCTTTACCTAGTCAGGATTATTTAGGTGGAGCAGATTCCAGCTTGAACACAGACACAAAGGGTGAAGCGGAAGAGTGATTGTGGACCTCGGGATGTTACAGGGAGTAATTTAGGGACAGTACGAATAGAGGATTCAGAAAGATTATTCCATGTTTGACCAGCTTAATTTTGTGATAGTATTTCTAACATCTATCTATGAATATAAACTTGTCTACAATTGATAAATTTATTTTGAGGTTGAACTTTGTGTTTTGATTGCTGAGGTTGAAGATTTGAAGTACATAAGACGATAAGAGACAACAAAGAGACAGGCAACAAAGAAAGACAGGCAACAACAAGAGACAACAATAGAATGGAACCATGAAAGGAAGGAACCTTGAAGAAAAAGAAGTGTCCTCAGAATTTTCTGAGGACAACAGAGAGCTATCTCTGTTGAAAGGTTCCAAAAATTGGCTCAAAGAGCACGTAGAAGGAGATGAGAACAGAGCCCCTTGGTTCAGCTCG